>NC_132894.1:2839643-2939643 GCF_030463535.1 Salminus brasiliensis | reverse complement strand
TTAATAAATAATTTGATTAATCGTTCCCTTATTTTATTAAATCCCTCTCACAATCACTATGTCTGTATATAGATAACTAACATAGCTAGTATTTGTACTCTACACTTATTATACTTCTAATATTTTAATAATAATAAACAACGCATTTTCAGTCCAACATTCAACAATCCCACTAGTTCATATTTAATGCGATGTGTTTCACTCAGTCTCAGTTCTTAGGCAGAGAAATTAAGAAAAGGTTTATTGTATAAATTTTGCGCAGTTTCTCGGCTGTACGCTGAGGAATAGCTGAAGGAGCCTATTTGTAGGGCTGCGGGCTCTCTTCCCTCACAGCCTCGTTGGCGCAGTAGGCAGCGCGTCAGTCTCATAATCTGAAGGTCGTGAGTTCGAGCCTCACACGGGGCAAAAGCTTTTACTTTAGCGATGCTGTTTTTTTACACAGACGGGAACATTCAGAATACATACGTCACCAAAACACCTTAAAACATCATAAGGCTGATGAGGCTAATCTAATATTGCTGGACTTATTCAGCGAACACCCTCCTGTCCGGCACACGCCTTTATTCAGCCTGTTTAAGGGTTTGAGGTGTCATGGCGCCCTCTGGTGGTCATACCGCGGCATGACATGCAGCCAGTGCTTCTTCAGCCTGGGTTGGGTTGAGATGCAGAACCACTGCCATAAAAACCAAGGGCTCTTATCCATCAAGCAGAAGCACTAAATCCACTTGTTTAATATTTAATTCTTGAAACAGCTGATGATGAAATGTGCTCCTGCATGAAAATCTGACAAATTACTGACAAATAATGATTTGATTAATTATGAGTAATTGCCCTTAACTGTTACACTCATTTTAATAAATCGTTCTCTCCGTTTATAAATATGTAAATATTCCCCTCAATTAATAAATAATCCCATCAGTTTTGCAATCTGTTGCAATTTGTTTCTTCAATTTTTTTTAAACTAACCTCTTTAAATTAACCATCTATTTTCTTAATGCAACGAAACTTCCTTCAAGTTAACAATTTGTTTCACCAATTTAATAAATAATATAATAAATCATTCCCTCAATTGAATTAATCAGCCCCTTAAATTAACCATCTGTTCTCTTTATTTAATACATCGTTCCCTCATTTTAATTTAATAATTAAATACATTGTTACTCAATTTAATAAATATTTAAATAAATATTTTAGAATAATTGAATCTGTTCTCTCAGTTTCATAAATTGTTCCCTTAATGTAATAAATAATTAAACAAATTGTTGCCTTCATTCAACCATTTATTCTGTGTTGCTGATCGTTCCCTAATTTAATTTATTTACTGATTTATTAAATCATTCCCTCAGTTATCATTAGTTAATCATTTTCTGCAATTTTATAAATCAGCCCCCTTACTTTAAGCATCTGTTCTCTCAATTTAATAAATAATGTAATTAATTGTTCCCTTATTGTAGTAAATTATTCTCCAAATTGAACAATTATATTACATTTATTGTTCCCAATTATTTTTTACACACTGGAAATCAATTTTAATAAATTGTTCCCACATTTTAACAAATATTCTAATACATTGTTACTCAATTTAATAAATAATTTAATAAATCGTTCCCTCAATTTTATAATTCAGCTCCCTTAATTTAACAATCTGTTCTCTCAATTTAATAAATAATGTAATAAATTGTTCTCCCAATTTAACAGTTATATTAAATGAATTGTTCCCAATTATTTTTTTACACACTTTAATTAATTAAAATTAATAAATCGTTCCCTCATTTAAAAAAATAATTTATTACATTGTTTTTCATCAAATTATTTAATAAATCGTTCTCTCAGTTAATAAATCAGACCCATTAATTTAACCATCTGTTCTCTAGATTTAATATATAATTTGATTAATCGTTCCCTTATTTTATTAAATTGTTTCCTCAATTTAACAAATTGTTCCTTTAATTAAATTAATCATTCCCAATAATTTTTTACACACCGGAACTCAATTTAATAAATCGTTCCCTCAACCGAATCAATAGTTTTAGGGTCTCTTTAGTTAAATACTTAAAAATACTTTAAATATTATAATTTATTTTATTGACAGTATTGGTGCTTCATACTACGCCGGTCAACTGATGGCAACCTAATTGGATAGGGCGCCCCCTGGTGTCACAGGGGCTTCAAGCAGCCGGTTTTAATGTGTCTTATTAGGCAGGGCCGGGGTGGGAGAGGACAGGAGAATAGGAGAGGGGTGCAGCCAACTGCCCCTCACTCCATTAGGCATGCAGCGCTGCTTTTAGCTCCAGCAGCTCTGCCTGACTGAGGGGGCTGAGTTCAGGAGCAGCTCCGCGCTTCTGCTCGCCTCTCTTCTGGGAATCTCCAGCGCCTTCCCCCATGCCTCACCCCGGAGGAGCGCGTCTGAGGAGTCCTGCGGGCTGCTTCTGAGAGTGCTCTCACTTCTTCACTTTTGACAGCGCCGTAGAGGAGCATGGATTGAAATGGTGCGATGTTCCGCGAGGCATTAGGACGCGCTTGGATTTGCTGGCTGCTGGTCACTGTGGGCTGGACAGGGACGGGTCATGCACACAGTTGCCATGAGGTCAAAACAGCTTTCCAGCTGCGCCAGGTGGGCCCTCTCAGATGGGTCCCAGAAACAGCAGCGCCAGGTTGGTCTCTGAGCTGCACTTTTAGAGGGTTGAGTGACAGCCTGCTTACAGCAGCAATGCTTAGCTAATTACTTAATTATGATGATTATAGAATATATATATATATAATATATTATATTTTATTAAGGATTATTTCTGCACTGCTGAGGAAGCGTAGCTCCTGACCAGTTTAGCCTATCCTTTATTTAAGTTTGATGGTTTAGCTGGTCATACTAGCTTGGTATAGCTGGACGTACAGGTACCCCCAGGACTCAACTTGGTCCTGCTGCTGGTTGACTAGCTTGCTCAAGTCGGTCATACTTGTAGACCAACTTAACAACCAAACTCAAATAACATACCCGATACTGGTCAACAGCTTAACCAGCTTGACTAGGCTGGATCTCTGTCATGCCTTGGTCATGCAGATCAACCGTGGTCATGCTGGTTGACGAGCATTGTCATGCTGATCGTGTTAGTTGACCAGCTTGGTCATAGAAGTTGACTAGCCTGGTCAAGTCGGTCATAAACCATCAAACTCAAATAACCCTGTACTGGTCAAGAGCTAAGATGGTCAACCAGCTTGGTGTGTTCCCCTCAAGCTGCATGGACTCCACAGGTTTGTGCATAAGCCTTTAATGAGTCCCAGTTCAATAGATGTTGTTAGGTGGTTGAATGAAGTCGCGAGGTCATGTGACCGAAATTCAATGTCTGGACAACGTTTAATGCCAACATCAATTTGACGTAGAAAGTGACGCCAGCTGCTGCTGATTTTAAGCTGTGAAGTTGAGTAACCAAAATCCAACATCACATGCTAGCGTCATACCGACGTAAAATACCAACATTTATTTACTGTTTACACAACGTCGTTAGACGTTGACATGTAGGCGATTTTAAGTTGTGAGGTTAAGTAACCAAATCCAACGTCTTCCAAACGACACTGAACCCAACATCTGCTAAATGTCAGAGTGTTAACATCCACACAACGTTGTTGGACGTTAATATGTTGTTGGTTTTAAGTTGTGAGGTTAAGTAACCAAATCCAACGTCATCCAAACGTCACATGCTAACATCATACTGATGTAAAATACCAACACTTAGTTGTGAGGTAAGGACACCGAAATCCAACGTCTGCTAAGTGTCAGTGTTAACATCCACACAACGTTGTTAGACGTTAATATGTAGTGGGTTTTAAGTTGTAAGGTTGAGTAATCAAATCCAACGTCATCCAAACGTCAGATGCTAGCGTCATACCGATGTGAAATACCAATATTTAGTTGTGAGGTAAGGACATCGAAATCCAATGTCTGTTAAATGTCAGAGTGTTAACATCCAGACAACATTGTTAGACGTTAATATGTTGTTGGTTTTATGTTGTACGCTTATGTAACCAAATCCAACGTCATCCAAACGTCAGATGCTAGCGTCATACCGTGAAATACCAATATTTAGTTGTGAGGTAAGGACATCGAAATCCAACGTCTGCTAAATGTCAGAGTGTTAACATCCATACAATGTTGTTAGACGTCGATATGTAGTGCTTTTTTGTGGCTTTAAATCTCGGTATTGAGTAATCCAAATCCAACGTCTTCCAAATGTTACATGCTAGCTTCATATTGAGGTAAATGCTAACATTTACTTGTGAGGTAAGGACATCAAAACCCAATGTTTACTAAATGTTAACGTCCACACAACGTTGTTAGACGTCGATATGTAGTTGGTTTTAAATCCTGGTGTTGAGTAAACGTCTGTCTAATGTTGGAGCTTGACATTTTGACGGAAATGTGACTTTGATTTCTAACCATTCATGATTCAACATCTGTACAACGTTGAGTTTTGCCGTCAGTTTGATTATTACTTCCAACAATATTTCAGTGTCTGTCTGACATTAGAGTCCAACGTCTTTCTGACGTCATATTAGTGTCCTGTGTCTGAAACAAAGCAGTTGGTCCGAAATTTGGTCTGACATTTAGAACTTAGCGTAGCATCCCTGCTCATGACTAGATTGGATCTCGACTGATGGTCACGCAGTCCACATGGTAGATGCATCTCAGTGTTTAGAACACAGGGCTATTGATGACAGGGTTGTGGGTTCGATACCTGGGTTTGACACTGTTGGGCCCTTGAGCAAGGCTAGCCTTCACCCTCTTTGCTCCCCAGGTGCCAGAGCAATGGCTGCCCACCACTCTGGGCATGTGTGCTATTGACACTGCTGTCAATACTGTGTGTTCACTGCATGGATTAGCTAAATTCTATCTGTGTCCCACACCAACAGTTGTCTTTGTCTTGTCATGAACAGCATAAATAATATTATATTAAATATGAAATATTATAATAACATTCCTGATCATTTAAAAATGATCTGTGCTTTTAACAACAGGCCAAACAGTCAAACCCCAAGCGACTGGCTGATAACTGGCTGGTAAATCCTCGTTTGGCCACAACCCCTTTGATAAGATTGGTGACCCTTGGTTTATATGTTAGTCTGCTGTCTCTGGAAGCACTGACCGAGCCAGATCTGCTGTCAGCTCTGCATTCAGGCTCCAATAAGACTACCAGTTCAAGACCCGACGTCTGCTAACACAGTTGCATTCAGTTTGTCATGATATAGAACTGGAACAGGCTGAGAGCAAGGCAGCAGTGTGTTTGAGTGTGTGTGTGTATGTGTGTGTGTGTGTGTGTGAAAGAGAGAGTAAGAGAGCGAGGTGAAAAGAGAAAGTGCGAAAGGTCAGGGAGGTCACAGTGATCCCAGTCAGCTGTTGTAATGCGTGCTTTACTGAGCTGTATCAGTGACGGATTCCTCACATAGGGCAGTATTAGAGCGTCCAGCTGGGCAGGTACCCGCTCACATGCACCGCTTTTAGGGTCTCTGGGTGTTGTTTTTTTTATCAGCTTCTGGAGAAACCTTCACAATATTTCTATACCATCTTCACCACCTTTTAATGTCTAATATCTGTCTCACTCATTTACTGGTCCTCGAGGGCGGGTGTCCAGCGCAGTCGGAGGATTTCCCTTTTCACATACACACCCACTGAACCTGGCATTGAGCAGATGTGTTGCCTCGGGTGTGTTTGAGCAGGAAAAACACCAAACTGCTGGACACCAGCCCTCGAAGGCTGGAGCTGAGGAGCCCTAATCAGTAGGTGTGTTAGTTTACATAAGTTCAGTATTTCCACCTGCCACCTGTGTCTGAACAGTGGCGGCCTTTACTTCGGCCTTGCTCAAGGGCCCAATAGTGGTAATTTGCAGAGCCCAGTATTGAACCTAGTGCTCTAACCAATTAGCCACTACTCATTGAATTGAACCCGGGCCATGGTGGTGTGAGCACAGAATTCTAGCCAATAGAACACCAGGGACATAGACTTATGTAAAAGTCATGTAGTTGATTGGTAAATAGCATATAATGTCCCACATTATGCATTTTCCTTGTATTTTATGCTAAATTGTATTTTATTTTATGATATATATGATATTATAATTTTACATGACGTTCTAACTTCTCTATATCCCTCAGAGTTAAGGAGCAAAGCAGGCTGAAACACCCTTTATAACTTCATTGTGAATGGGCGGAGCTAAACTGCTGTAGGTTGAATTGGTGAAAATAAGTGCTTCGCTTTCCTAGGTGGGATACCAACGATCGTTACAGCCCACCCTGATCTCACATGGGTCCCATCTAGGCCCGGTATGCAGCGCACAACCCAGATGGGACCCATGCTTAAACCCTCCTGGTGGACAAAACCCAGTTGGTGTCATTGCTGTCTGACCATTTTCAAACCCCGTTCTGGTGCTGTGCCTTTAAGACTAATATATGTAAATGTGCTTTGCTCTGATTGGCTGTATTGTTAAAAACCCTACTTATAAGTTTGGGCTACCCATGCAGGCCGAAAAGGATTTTTGTAATAAAACAGACTATTTATTGAGCTTAGTTTCAGTATATGGGCCACATGAATTGGGGAGGGGCTGGTATGTTCTGAAACTGCTCTGTGTGTGTGTGTGTGTGTGTGTGTGTGTGTGTGTGTGTGTGTGTGTGTGTGTGTGTACTCCCTGCCCCTAGTGCACTTGTGTGTGTGTGTGTGTGAGTGTGTGTTCACTACCACAGATGGGTTAAATGCGGAGGACACATTTCGCTGTACAGTGAGAAATACATGCACCTTTACCTTTATATCAACGATATAACCAATAATCAATGCAATGGATGCCTCAGCTTTAGCAGTTCCATAACTGGTTGACTGTGTCTCATCTGCAGATGCGGAGCTGCAAATCTGTAAGCGCCAGGGTCCGACGTGCTGCACCCGCAAAATGGAGGAGAGCTACCACGCCGCTGCACGTAGAGACACCCTCCAGAACATTCTCTCCTACAGCTTCGAGCTCAAGTATCTCATCCTCGGCCACATGTCTGACTTCCAGGGTAAGACCTGAGCTAAGCTTAAGCATGGCCTTCATTGCTTAACACTCAGAATTAGAGGTGTGTCCTAACAGGTCCTCTCAGATCTCAGGATGGACCAGGTCTTAGTGTTGTATTGACTGGATCATTGAACTCCCTTGCCGTGTAATCCGTGAGATTAGTGTGCAGTCCGCTAAAATAATCAAAGGTCATCGCTTTAAAACCAGGTGATCTCTGTTCTGTGCTTCTCCCAGACCTCAATATACAGTGTAAGGAAGTGAAGCCAAGCCCGCTGGCCTGACCCAGTATTAGGGCGCTACTAGGGTGTTAGCATCACTACCGCCACATTAGCATTGCTGTCGCGACAATTGCATTGCAACTGTGGCGGCTGCAGGCCTCGTCCAGCATCGCTACCACGGTGCATTTTCTGCCATTCCTCTTGGCATATTCTTGCAAGCTCCATCAGGTTGAATGGGGAGCGTCAGTAAACAGCCATTTTCAGCTCCTTCCACAATTAGATACAGGTCTGGGCTCTGGGTGGGTCACTCAAGGACATTCACAGAGTTTCTCTGGCTGTCTGCTTTGGGTCGTTGTCATGCTGGAGGGTAAACCTTCGCCCCAGTCTGCTTTTTTTCCTGTATCAATTTACTAAAGGGCCAATCATCCATTTATTTATTTATTCAACATGCTTATTTAATAAACATTTAATAAAGGCTATTATTACAACAGCAGTTTGAATGAACCCTTATAAATGTTTATGTAGGTTCATGTCAGGTATCATGAAAGTCAAGTGAAATCAAGTCAGATTTATTTGTATATAATGTTTTTTATAACTGTTGTCATCACAAAGCAGCTTTACATAATTAGTAATTAATAAAAGACAGAGACAAAAAAGAAATAACGTAAGACATGAAGGATCAAAGACCCCCAGTGAGCCCCAACGGCGACAGTGGCAAGGAGAACCTCCCTCAGAGCTGGAGGAAGAAACCTTGGGAGGAACCAAGACTCACAAGGGGGACTCCACCCATCCTCCTCTGATCAGAACTATTTATTAATTATTGATAAAAGTTATCAAACCAGATACAGCAGATAGTTAATAGTGGTGATATTAATATTAATAGTGCAGATAGAGTCCATTAAGGTTTGAACATGGTCATTAAACAGATAGCAGTGGTAGGAGGGTGTGCCGCTGGTCTGATGTGGGTGGTGGTGGGTGGGGGGCCTGATGGTCGGACTGGTAGGTGGCAGCTGGTCTGACGCTGGTCTAATGTAATTTTTTAATTATTTGTTTTACTTTTAAAGTGGTGTCACCACTTCAGAGATAGTACATAATAATAATTAAAAAATGAGCTTTTGTGCAAAGCCTTTTATTTATTTATTTATTGATTGATTGATTTATTTATTGATTTATTTATTTAGTCGATTTTAGTCCCTTTTTCTCCCAATTTGGTGCTGCCAGTTAATCCACCTGTTCGTAGCTCCCCCCAGCACTAGCAATACCCCTGACGACTTAACTCATATCTGGCAGTCAAAATCTCTTAAGAGTGATGGGAGGAGACAGCGCCATCTACCCTCCTGGAGAGAGTACGGTTAATTGTGCTCTCTCAGACTCCTGCTTTGATTCTCGGAGCCTCTTTCTTCCTTTGAACCAACCAGAGACTGACTGTGATTTTAAAGGAGGCTTTAAGAGTCTTTCTCTTCCTCTCATGTAATCTCGGTTAACGTTTCTGTGCTCTCTGTGGAGGCCGTCAGAGCGACTGATTGAGTTTTACAAATTAGGGACAGGAACTTTCAGAGCCTGAATCAGAATGAGACTCAGGAAAAAGAGCTAATCTGAGAGAAGTTCATGCACACACACACATACACGTCTTCGGTGCACGTTTTAAAAGAGTAATTTGCACCGTTTGACACTTCATTTCGCTTTAATCTCTCAATTTTGTTCAACCGAAGAAATTAAAGAGATGGGGGTGGAGAGGGTGGGGGAGTTCTTATTAGAATAGGTCTCCAAAGATCAGCAGACTGATGAAGAAAATGCGAGCATGTTTTGACGTGTGTAAGAAAGCTCCTTGTTGTCCCTGTCTGGTCGGAACCTTGTTACTCCATGTAGAGCTGCCCTTTAGAGTCTGAAGACCTTCAAGAAAAGCTGAAAAAACAGCATAGCCAGCTATTCAAGCTGGTTGACCAGCATAGCACTTGACCAATGTAGGGTATGTTTAATGGTTTAGCTGGTCTACAAGCACGATCAGCATCCCAGGCTGTTAGACCAGCATGACAAAGCTGGTCCACCAGCATGACCAAGCTGGTCGACCAGCATGACCAAGCTGGTAGACTAGCATAACCAGCAAGACCACACTGGTTGACTAACATGACCAGCATGATCAAGCTGGTAGACTAGCATGATCAGCTTCCCCAAGTTGGTCGACCAGCATAATCAGCTTCCCTAAGCTGGACAACCAGCATGACCAAGCCTGTAGACCAGCATGATCAGCTTCCCCAAGCTGGAATACCAGTATGACCAAGCCTGTAGACCAGCATGATCAGCTTCCCCAAGCTGGACGACCAACATGACCAAGCCTGTAGACCAGCATGATCAGCTTCCCTAAGCTGGACAACCAGCATGACCAAGCCTGTAGACCAGCATGATCAGCTTCCCCTAGTTGGATGACCAGCATGACCAAGCCTGTAGACCAGCATGATCAACTTCCCCAAGCTGGATGACCAGCATGACCAAGCCTGCAGACCAGCATGATCAGCTTCCCCTAGTTGGATGACCAGCATGACCAAGCCTGTAGACCAGCATGATCAACTTCCCCAAGCTGGATGACCAGCATGACCAAGCCTGCAGACCAGCATGATCAGCTTCCCCAAGCTGGTAGACCAGCATTTCCAGCATCACCAAGCTGGACAACCAGCATGACCAGCCCTCACTCACCCTGTGGGGGTAGATGGCCTCCCCTTTTCACTTTTAAGTGATGTTGGCTGGCACAAGTGTCTGTTAGTAAGTGCGGTGGAGCTGGGGATCCAGCACTTACCTCTGAACGTGTCGGTTTCCTGGCAATGCTGCATTGGCGGCAGAAAAAGGAGGTGGCCGACAGTAGGTTCATATTTATCTGCTCCAGAGTGTCCTATTCTATTGGCAGTACTTTTCTACAGGGACTAGACAAGCTGTGCATGTGGCAGGTCTGCGTCAGCAATGGGTGCAGCTTAAAGTAGCTGAATACATTAGTTGTTAGAAGGGGTGACCACAATTATTTGGACATATGTTGTATATAGCACCGGAATAGGGAACCTCTGGAACCTCTTTCCAGTTCTATGAAACCCTCCTTTCTTAGAGCGTAAACTACATTTTGGAGCGGAATGTTGTTTTGACAGCAACGACGTGTTAAATTCATATCAGTCTCCCGGGACTCCAGATCTGACTCATGTGAAATCATGTGAGGAAAGGATGTGTGCCATCAACTTTCAAACCCCTTGACAAACAGGAAGCAGCAGCAGAGCAGATGTTTGGAATAGTCCTCGAGGCCCTTCTCATTTTGCCTCTTCTTTGCTTCTTCGCCTCATCCCATCACAACCCTGACGTTCTCAGGGCCTCTAATGCTCTCCCCTGGGTCATGATGTTCTGAGAGCATTAGCTGAACACCATGCAGAGAATGGGGGCTTCTGTTCCACAGGGACGGATTGCATTAGCTACCAGACTTCCCCTGTCACCATCGCTCGCCGTGGGCTCTTTGCTCTTGATGTTGTAGCAGCGGAGAGAGCAGAGTTCGCTCACTTGCTGTAAACATGCAGACAGGCATGGAGTGATGCTTTTGGATCTACTCAGAGGTCAGAAACATATTTTCCAGGGTCAAGAATTCTTACTGACTTGATTTGACTTCCTGGACACACATCACACGGGCCATGTTCAGAACTAGGCCCTCTGAACTGCATAGTGTGCTGCTATGGGAATCACTTTTGCTGCAGTTCCCTGAAAATTCACTATTTGTCCAGTAGTAGTGAACACACACACACACACAGACACTAATAAACTAGGGAGCTCACACACACCAAGAACGGTGGGCAGCTAACTCCAGCGCCCGGGGAGCAGATAGGGTGAAGGCCTTTGCTCAAGGACCCAACAGGGGCAGCCTCCCGAGCCTGGGTATCGAACCCACAACCCACTGCCCTCCAAATGTTGTACATATGTTTGTGGACACCCCTTCTAATGAATGCATTCAGCTATTTTAAGCTACTCCCATTGCTGAAACATATGTGCAAATGCACACACACACAAACAGCTTGTCTAGTCCCTGTAGAGAAGAAGTACTGCCAATAGAATAGGACTCTCTAGAGCAGATAAACACAAACCCATTGGCACTATGCCTAATCATTCCAGGCATGGGCTAGAAGGGCTTCATGCAAGGTGGTTGGTGTGGCGCAACATATAACACCACTGCCTGCCAGAGAGTTACAACACCATGTGGGAGACTGGGGTTCGATTCCCGGTCTGGGTGACTATGCTGTGCTACACCAATAAGAGTCCTTGGGCAAGACTCCTGACGTTACATTGGCTCACCTCTGTAGTACGAGTAACACTGGGAGTCGCTCTGGATAAGAGCGTCAGCTAAATGCTATAAATGTAATGCAGCATTGAGCTCTGCAACTGTGGAATGATGGTGGAGCTCCATCCAGTACTTTTTGGATGAGTTGGGGATGATGAGGTGGGTGATCATCCAACGTCTTGTCCTGACTAACGCTCTTTTGACGCTGTTTTGACTGAATGCACTCAAATCCTCACAGCAATGCGCCTCCAAAATATAGTAGAAAGTCTTCTGTAGAGACAGTTACTCCAACAAAATCTGAGTCTTCAGATGTTCATTTTCCCAGCCGGCTGCAGCAGCAGCAGTGTTGTGGACGTTCTCAGAAGGTAAATAGAGGAGTTGAGGTTCTGCAGTGTGGAGCTATTTTACAGTGGAACCTGAAAACAGACCATAATATCTGACCCTTTATAAAACCATCACTGAAACACTCTGTTTTACCAGCGGGAGAACTGCAGAACCGCTCACTCGCCTTTCTCTGTTTATAAACCAGCACTGAAGAACCCGTTCAGAACCGAGTAGAGGCTAACGCTAATGCTAACACACACACATGCTATAGAAACCCCAACCACACACCCTCACGCACATTCACCCACTATAAACCAGTTATTACACACCAGTAGACCAACAACAACCACAGATACCAGTCCAGAGTGTGTACCACTACACACACACACACACACACAGGAAGTGATTAGACTGCAGTGTTGTGAAGGAGCTGGGGGCTGATTGGTCAGGGAGGAGAGTCAGACTGGATTAGACAATATTAAACACTGTAAAACAGTGATTTTAAGAAAAGTCTTGACTAATCTAAATCAATCAGTCCAGAAAGTCTGATTATAGAAACTGATACTGAAAATAAACAGATTTTTCTGAACATTAATAATTAATTAATTAATTAATCAGCAGCTCATCTGATCTAAACTGTGGAGCTGGATTATTTATACAACGCACAGTTGGAGCAGATCGGTATCGACTGATCCTCAGCATTTGGAGACTCAGATCGGATGGGGTGGGTGGGTGGATTGGGGGGGGGCATGATTGGGACATCACTAGTCGGAACAGTGCAGGTAAGCTTATTTCCCAGGCTTTCTCTGTCCTCGTTCCCTCTCCAGCCAACAGAGTGAATATTAAACAAGCTAAAGCGGCGGAAATGTCGAAATTCCCGGAGTATCCTTGGAGATCCGCCCACGTTAGACTCAATGTATTGCACTATAATGAGTGCAGATGAATGGGCTAGAAAAGATCATTTGTGTCCCTTTGTGCTTTTCATGGGATTGTTGCTGGTGGCCCGGTCGACGGAGAGCGAGTTCCTAAAGTGCTTTCATCGCCGTGTGGGAGAGGAGTGTAGATTCAGACAGTAATGTGGCTTCACTCTCTCGCTGAGTAATGTTTGTCTTTGTCTGTGTGTGTGCAAGTGTACAGTAATCACTAATGAAAGAGGATTAGTGACAGAAACAACGTTTGCCGCCTGTAAAGTTAGGGTGGCTGGTGTTGGTGCAGATCTTGGTGCTCACCTTCTCGGCCTCCAAAAGGTTCTACTTCAAAGGGTGGAATCTTCCCAGCCACATGCCATTTACTCACACCCCGACCAGCAAACCACATCTAACCCCAGCAACCCCACCGGCACTAAAAATACTGCCAGCTACCTATTCACTAGGTTCTAAATTTAAGTGTTGGACCAGGCGCAGCTCCAGGCTGTAGAGGTTTCCTGACACTGATACTCTGCAGTGGGCTGCTGGTCAGAAGCACACACATGGCCTAAACTCTCAGAGGAGATACATGAACTGGCTTTCACTTCATTTCGATTTGGTCTGCAATGTCAAAGGTTGGCCGCGGTATCTCTGTTTTGCTCTCTATGTGTGACTTCTGTGACCCTTGTGACCTCACTCCCCCGCCATGACAGCGTGGCCTGGTCAGGCCAAAGCAACTCGGAGTTACATGACCCCAGTGAAATCCCCCTGCTATGACACCTGATTCCTCACTGTTTGGGTGTGGTTGCTAGGACGTGGTTCAGAAATCATTAGGCCTCTGTGGGACGGTACCTCTGTTAAGAAAACTGGTATATATATATATATTGCCCAAAGTGTGTGTGTGTGTGTGTGTGTATAAATATAAATAATCATCCAACCAATACATATGCCCTATAAGTCCAAAAGTTTGTGGACACGCCTTCTAATGAATGCATTGCTATTTTAAGTTGCACCCATTGCTGACACAGATGTGCAAATGCACACACACACACACACACACACACACAGACACACAGTTTGTCCCGTCCCTGTAGAGAAGTACTACATGAACCCATTGGCGCTCCATCCAGTACTTTTGGGATGAGTTGGGTGGTCATCTAACATCCTGACCTCACAAAAAAAAATCTAGTAGAAAACCTTCTTCTCTGGACAGTAGAGACAGTTACTCAAACAAGAGCAGGATGAACTATGTTAATGCCCTTGATTTCTGAAGAAAACTGAATGAGCAAGTGTCTAAATACTTTTGTTTGTATAGTGTATATCGTTAGTATCTTGTATCTCCAAAATTGGTCATTTTGGGGCGTTTTTATTGGTCCGTTCAGCATGAAATTCTAATAATAAAAAACCCATGCTGGTGAAGTTCAAACAGCATTCATAGGACAAATTTAGTTGGCAGACCTGAATCCAGGCAGGGCCCAAATTAAAATACCTAACGTGCCCAGATCGGACCCCCTGGGCCTAGCTGGGTCTGGCATGTGGTTTATTTAGGAGGGGGTTATGGGTCTCATTCTCTGCTGCAGGGGGCCACACTCATAGGGTTGCTGGAATTACAGTGTAGCTATAGAGAAAGCTGGAAGATTGCTGATGACAGGAAGAATAGTGAGGCATGTCAGAAACCTCCAGTGGCTTGTGTTAGGGCCCGGCTGACACTGGCTGACGTTGAGGTTCTGTGAATTCATCAGTGCAATACAATGTGCTTCAGATGTTACGATCCTGGAAGTGATTACTTCATCAAATTTGACATAATTAAAAAGTTAATATGTAAACAAAGTATTTTTAAAGTATTTAGTGCCTCTGAAAAGCTACACTAAATTGACAAAAGTAATGGGACATATGGTCATTCATTGGTTCTTCTGAAATCAAGGGTATTAAAAAGAGTTGATCCTGCTTTTTTTGGAGTAACTGTCTCTACTGTCCAGAGAAGAAGGCTTTCTACTGGCTTTTGGAGGAGCATTGCTGTGAGGATTTGATTGTATTCAGCGACTAATGCGTTAGTGAAGTCAGGATGCTGGTTAGATGATCACCACCCCGCCTCATCACCCCCAACTCCCTAGCCAACCCCAAAAGTATTGAATGGAGCACCACCACCACCATCATTCCAGAGAACACAGTTCTTCTTCCACTTCTCCACAGCTCAATGCTGCTGGGGGGCTTTATACCCCTCAAGCCCACCCCTGGCATTAGGCAGCATGGTGCCGATAGGTCCATGTTTACGATCGGCTCTGTTTTATTGGCAGTACTTTTTTCTACAGGGAATAGAGAAGCTAAATGTGTGTGGTTTTGAAGAGTTTGGACATTTGCTGGTTGCTTCCACATCCCTGTCACACAGAGGGGAGTCAGCTTTGCTTCTGAAGAAAGCCAGATAGGCAAACAAGCCTGGGAGCAGGATAATCCCCAACGTTCAGCCTCTCTACAGTCAACACACACGCACACACACAGACCCGGCCATGAGACGTCTACCGACTGCTAAAACTGGTTCTATAAGCTACTGTCACACACCTCCCAACTGCACTGGAGCCCAAAAAGACACATGGATTAAGGGCTGTCAGCTCTCATTAGGCCGGGGGGACGGGAGCTTAGATGTATAGGAACGAGATGACAGACTGACATCAGCTGGCCTTTCAAAGTAACCTCCTAAATGTCAAACACGACTGCAGCCATTGTTTCTCTTCTCATATTACAAAGGCTGTGTTAGTGGGAATTTGTTCAAGTAGCAGGCGGCGGTGACCTGAACGGCTGCAGTTTTCTCCGCAGCTGTGATGTAAACTGGAGAGCGGAGCTGAGATTTCAGTGGGTGCGTGGGTTGGATCACCAGTTGCCAATAGCCAGTTGCCTGCCTAATGCCAGGCGTGGGCTAGAGGGGTATAAAGCCCCCCCAGCAGCATTAAGCTGTGGAGCAGTGGAAGAACTGCGTTCTCTGAATGAGTTGGGGAGTTAAGGGATGATGGTGGGGTGGTGATCATTATCCAACATCCTGACCTCACTGATGCTCTTGTTGCTGCATGCAATCAAATCGTCACAGCAATGCTCCTTCAAAATCTAGTAGAAAGCCTTCTCACCTGGACAGTAGAGACAGTTACTCCAACAAAAGCAGAATAACCTTTTTAATACCCTTGATTTCAGAAGAAATAATGAATGAGCAGGTGTCCCAATACTTTTGTCCATTTAGTGGAGAATACACTTACTGTTAAATGTATAGTTTTGACTACTCTCTCTCTCTCCCTCTCTCTCTCTCTCTCTCTCTCTCTCTCTCTCTCTCTCTCTCAGACACCTTCCATTCCCTCCTGTCGTTCACGCTCAACCACACCCTCTCCCTCTTTGACCTGGCCTACGAGCCCATCGCCCGGGAGTCCCGTCCTTTAGTCTCCACCCTCTTCTCCGACCTTGCCCTCTATCTCCATGGCGATGCTGGAATCTCTGTGGAACACTCCGTCCACCGCTTCTATGATGACCTCTTCCCGCTCGTCTACCATTACCTGGTCAACCCTGGCCTGCGCTCCTCATCCTCCTCGTGGTCATCAGAGGGTGCCGAATGCCTCCGAGCCACTCGTCCGGATGTGAACCCGTTTGGCCCGTACCCGCAGGCTCTGGCGCAGGACCTGGGACGGGCGCTAGCGGGTGGGCGGATGCTCACCCAGGCGCTCATGGCTGGCGCGGAGGTCTTGAATGCCACGGAGTCAGCAGGGATGGCAAAAGAGTGCGGGCGTGCTCTGGTCCGCATGCACTACTGCCCACACTGTAGGGGGCTGACCCTGATCCGGCCCTGCGGGGGGCTTTGTCTGAACGTGATGCGAGGCTGCCTGGCCGGACTGGCCGAGCTGCAAGCCCCTTGGAGCCGCTACGTGGGCTTGCTGGAGCGCCTGAGCGGGGTGTTGGCCGGGGGGCATGAGCTGGAGCTGGCCCTGCTGGGCATACGCGAGAGGATTAACGACGCCATCCTGAGCGCCCAGCTTCATGGGCCACACCTCAGTGCTGTTGTGAGTCATACTGGTGCCTGACTTTTTCTATGGTGGTGGTTTGCAGCTCCAGTCCTGGGGATCCATATCAGATATTCTTTATCCGATCCAGCTCAGTAAGGGGTGTGGATGTCCTGGACTGGAGTTCTAATATTGCTCACATTACATCTAGAGCTGGGCAATATGACAATATTTTATCGTATCGTGATAAATTTGGTTATCATGGTATGTAATAATATGCTTCTCTAATCATATGGAGGAGACTGTTAGAGCTTAATAAACACTGATCAGCTGCAGGTTTCATTACTAACAGTGTAATTAGACTGGGTTCATTAGATGAAGAGCAGCAGATGTTAATAGAGTATAAATCACTGTATTCAGTTTAGGAGAGGATCTGAATAGTACATTATAAGAATCTGTCGCTACTGATATGTTTAGTCTATGATTACATATGTTGTGATAAATATCATAAATATCGTATATCACAAAAAACAAAAACTTTAAATATCGTGATCTAGTATTTTTACCATATCGCCCAGCCCTAAGTGCTTTGCTATTTACCCAAGAAAAACCATAGCTAGTTAGAATAGACTAATAGTTCAAAGATACCTCTAAGCTTTAGACATCACTAAGCACAAGTCAATAAGATGACCACAGTACTCTGCTATTCATCCAAGTATTCTCTGAAGAGGAGGGTCTTCAGTCTGGGTTTGAAGACAGCGAGCGGCTCGGGCCGTTCGGACACCCAGGGGAAGCTCGTTCCACTAGTTTGGTGCCAGGAGAGAAAAAAGTCTGGACGCTTGTCTTCTGCGTATTTTGAGGGATGGCGAGTCGAGCCGAGCCGTAATTAAAGCTCGAAGGGCTCTAGGTGCGGATCGGCTTTTGACCATTGCCATGAAGTACGGAGTGGCTGGTCTGTTCTTGGCTTTGTAGGCCAGAGTCAGGGTTTTGAATCTGATGCGGGAAGCAGCTACAGGCTTACCTGCATAACCCTGTAGAACAACAGATTTTGGGACTTAACCCATTTGGATTATCAATGCAGAGAAATTATAAATACTTAATCAAATATAGGTTTAAAAATTAGTGTTATTCCCTTAACAAGGCTTATCACACACTAAGGTGTATTAGTTACTACAGGGACTTCTGTTGGGGCTGTGTAACGACACTTTCAGCCCTCCAGCGGGCCATAGGCTTTTTAAGTCTTTGAAATATGATAATGAAGATAAATTATTTATGGAAATATTATAGATATATACTAAAGATTAGTCTGTAAATCTTATTAAACATTTAATAACTGCAGGAAAATGTAAGTTATGCATGCAGAATGTGTATTATGTGTACTACAGGCTCTGATATGGGTTAATAGTTAATATTTATATAGTCAAAGTTAAAAATAAATAGTTGCTATGAATCACACAAGTGTTAACCTGTGTGCACATATGCTGATACACATGTCCAAATGTTTATGGACATCCTTTTTAATGAATGCAATCAGCTATTTTAAGCTGCACCCATTGCTGACACAGTCCCCAGCGGAGCAGTACTGCAAATAGAACAGGATAAATATGAACCTTTTAGCACCATGCTGCCTAATGCCAGGCGTGGGCTAGAGGGGTATAAAGCCCCCCCTAGAGGGGTAGAAAGCCCCCCCCAGCAGCATTGAGCTGTGGAGCAGTGGGAGAACTGTGTTCTCTGGAATGATGGATAATGGTGCTCCTTCCAGTGCTTTTGGGATGAGTTGGGGAGTTGGGGGTACTGGTGATCATCCAGCATCCTGTGCTCAGTGCTCAGTAACATTCTTGTTGCTCAATGCAATCAAATCCTCATAGCAATGCTCCTATTAAAATCTAGTAAAAAGACGCCCTTGCCTGGACAGTAGAGACAGTTACTCCAACAAAAGCAGGATATACTATTTTAAATAGGCTTGATTTCAGAAGAAACAATAAAAAAGCAGGTGTCCCAATACTTTTGTCAATATATTATATTTTGAACTGCAGAACTCATAGTAAGACAGCAAAAACACAAAACACCATCATGTCTAGATCATAGAATATTACAAAACTCCACCCCGTCACTGCAGTACTCAGAAGCAAGCTGGTCAAGTCTGTGCAAACTGGTGGTTGCTTTTTTTCCCAGTATCTTCCTCAAATAATAGCATATTTATGGCAAAGCCTGACCCGTATTCCCCATAATCCAGTGTTCTTCAAGGACTCCAGCAGATTACTGCAGGATTTCCACTGTAAATCTACTGCATATTTCTTTATACTGTATAAAAAACATCACATTTCTGTGGCAATATATGCCTTCCTCATAAATATTGCTTCCTCTGGAGGTCGACTGACTGCTGAAATTATAAGCAGTTATTTTTAACCACAGTGTTGGAATGGCCATGTTCCAAATCCCTCTGGGATTTTCACCCGTAAGGATCTGGACAGAATGCAAGCTGTTCCATAATTTGTTCCATTCCAGTTTCGGCACACCTGGTCGTTAAGGGTAATTGGGGGTGGTTGAGCTCTAATGATCTGGTTGGGGTTCTTCATTCAGACCTGAAATGGAACCATAACGGGAAGCAGCTTGGGGTCCTAGAGTCTGTGTGGGGCGTCTGCATTTGCTCAGGGTTCCAGTATTGTACGGTTCATAAGTCTGTGCTGTGTTTTATGCAGTATGCTCCACATACATTATATGGACAAAAGTATTGGGACACCTGCTCGTTCATTGTTTCTTCTGAAATCAAAGATATTAAAGGAGTTTATCTCGCTTTTATTGGAGTAACTGTCTCTACTGTCCAGAAAAAAAGAACTTCCAAGATTTTGGAGGAGCATTGCTGTGAGGTTTTGATTGCATTCACCGAAAAGAGTGTTATTGAGGACAGAATGTTGGATGATTGATCACCACCCAACTCATCCCAGAAGTATTGGATGGAGCACCACCATCAACACAGTTCTCCCACTGCTCCATAGCTCAATGCTGGGGGGCTTTATACCTCTTTAGTCCACACCTGGCATTAGGCAGCATGGTGCCAATAGGTTCATTGTTTACCATCTGCTCCGGAGAGTCCTATTCTTTTGGCAATACTAGACAAATTGTATGCGTGAGTGTGTGTGTGTGCATTTGCACACATGTATCAGCAATGGATGCAACTTAAAGTAGCTGAATGCATTCATTTAAAAGGGGTGTCCACAAACTTTTGGACATATAGTGTCTTTAGGTTATTCGACATCTGTATTCAGACATGGATCAGTGGGATCGGGCCTGGCTTTGAGCTGACTGGGCCTCGCTGCTGACAGCTGCGTGTGTGTGTGTGTGGGGGTGGATTAAGTTTGAGACACATTCTCACAGACCCGCCTGAGAGGAATGTGGACCTGCCCGTCAGAATGTAGGATATTATTACCTAACCCCCTGACTGCTAACCCCTTAGCACCCCGCACCCCCAAGCGGAGGACCACTTGCACTGGGCAGTCAAACACCTCTCTCCTAAGCTTCACGGATCAAGTGTAGCTCGCTCACCGATGCTGCGTAGCTGGGATGACTTTGGTTTCACATGACCTGAGGTGTGTGCGCCACTGCGGGAAGGGGGCAGGAGAGAGAATGGGGTCACTGGTGGCTGCAGTGCTGGACAGGGCGTTGTCAGAGCGTTCGGAAAGAGGAGTGACTCACTGGAGTTTCTGCAAGGGGTGTGGACCCCAGGTGGATGTGTTGCGTAGGTGTTGTTTAAACAGCTGCCTCATACAGAATGGATGCACTATATGTCCAAATGTTTGTGGACACCCATTCTAATGAATTCATCCAGCTCTATTTTGTACTCTAGGTCGCATGCATTGCAGACACAGATGTGCAAATGCACACACAGACCCTTTTTCTAGACCCTGTAGAAAAAATACTGCCAGTAGAATAGGACTGTATCTGGAGCAGAGGAACATGAACCTATTCCAGGTGTGGGCTAGAGGGGTATACAGCTCTCCATCATTGAGCTGTGGAGCAGTGGAAGAACTGTGTTCTCTGGGATGATGATGGTGGTGCTCCATCCAATACATCGTTTAAAAATGATGTTCTCTGGAAAACCTTTAGTCCTAGTCTGAAGCTAGGGCTTCCTCCTTGCACAAATGAAGTGAAGGTGTGTGTATGTGAAGCATGTGTGTGTGTGGAGTCCACTATTGCTGGTCCTGAGCCTCAGTCTTGGATCAGTGAGAGTTGTTTGGGTGTTGTCTGCTTGTGCTCGGTCCTCTGTCCTGCATGCAAATTCACCTCTGGACAAAGGCAGCTCCGGCTGGCTGGACAAACCCCTTCCCAAAAAGCAGGGCACCAAGCGAGGGGCCGCAGTGAGGGGGCTGATAGAGTTTGGGTAATCCTCAGATAAATAAGACTCCTTAAAGGAATCCTCCTCCCACCTACACACACACACACACACATACACACATACACACAAAGACACAGAGACAGAGATGCTACAGTTGCAAAGCTCATTTTGTCACTGCTAGGCCCAGTCTCAGTCTGTACCTGTTGATGTCTGTGTCCAGGTAATCATCACAGCTCTGGTTCTGTAGTAGAGCATATTTAGGGATTTTGGGCCTGATCTGGCCAGATTAGATCAGAACACTCATGCTAGGCTACAACGTTTTTTATTTTTTTAATATATTTATATATATATATATATTTTTTTTTTTTTTTTTTTTTTTTTTTTTTATTGATCTACCCACGTATCATTTTTGTAGCATTAACACTTTTGTGTTAACTAATGCGCCCCCTAGTGGCCGAAAAGCCAGTTCTGCTGCACCTGTAACTCCGCCTCAACTGACGATGTAATAGTGAGAATTTTTCCCCTTTCTGTTTTGTATTGGGCAGCGGGCGGCCTACTGAATGTTAATACGCCCACTGGTCGCCATGGCGACATCTGAAGCACAAAATCTTCCAATTGGCTGCTTTCTACCCCGCCCGCTCCACACTAAGCCCTGCCTCCGCAGCCTCATTATCAAACTCTCTCAAACATTCTCCTCGATTTGGACAACAAAAGTCAATTTATGCTGATAAATGACACTTTAGCTATTCCAGACCTGACTACAGCGCCCCCTAGTGGCCCCCAGTTCTCCTTCGTCTCAGCTGATGATGTAATAGTGAGGTGTTTTCCTTTTGTTACGTAGTGGTGGGTGGGACTTTCTGAATGTGATTGCTCTCACTGAGGGCAGAAAAGCCTCTGATTGGCTGCTTTCTACCCTGCCTCCGAGTAAGCAGAGTAAGCCGAAGACCCACTGAACTCCTCCTAAAATAACGATACCCTGTAATTCTCTGTCTGATCATCAGGTGGACAAAGTGTGTGGTCCCCTCACACAGTCTGCTTCGTCCACTCGTGAGAGCGTTACAGCGGAGAGCCCTACTGCCTCTGTCCAGCCAATCACAGAGCTGCTGACCTCCAGTCCCTCTCCTAGCTCTGACACCCAGGATCAGGAACACAGCCGAGTTACTCTCAAAAAGAGGTGAGAGAAACTAGCGATGACTCTATTTACATAATATTCAGGCAGGGTCATAAGTATTTGGACAGTGACATAATGTTTGTCATTTTTCCTCCCTCCCTACACACCTCCATAATAATGCAAAGGTTTTGTTAAGCACCGTGAAATAAAGGTGGTCATCTACACCTATTTAATAAATGAAAGTCTATATACACTGATTAGCCATAACATTAATACCACCTCTTTGTTTCTGCACTCATTGTCCATTTTATCAGCTCCATTTACCATCACTTACTTACATCATAGATACGTTAGCCACCTTTCACCCTGTTCTGCAATTGTCACGACCAGTTAGTGTGTGCTGTGCTGGTGGTACGAGTGGATTAGACGCAGCAGTGCTGCTGGAGTGTTTAAACACTGTCTCTGTCCACTCACTGTCCACTCTATTATTAGACAATCCTACCTAGTTGGTCCACCTTGTAGATGAAGGTAGAAACAGACAGAGACAGACGCTCACCTGTTTGCATTGGTCATTCTCTAGTCAGGACGCTGCCCACAGGACTCTGTTGGCTGGATGTTTCTGGTTGGTGGACTATTCTCAGTCCGGCAGCACTGCTGTATCTGATCCACTCGTACCAGCAGCGCAATACACACTACTAACACACTCACCACCACCATGTCAGTCAGTGTCACTGCAGTGCTGAGAATGACCCACCAACCCAAATACTACAGTCTGCTCTGTGGTGGTCAGTCCTGAGCATTGAAGAACAGGGTGAAAGGAGGCTGATATATACATATAGCCTCCTTTCAGACACAAGGAGGTGGTATTAATGTTATGGCTGAAATACACTATAAATAAGCTCTTACTAAAGCATCCCCTTGACTGCGGCGTGTAGTTAACTGCTAACAGGCTGATCTCTGACCCTTGCAGGTCCTTACCACTGAAACCTTCCAAGAATGATAAACCTAGAAGTCTGAAGAAGATCTCCAAGTAAGCATGGAGCCCCATATCTGTCAGGGGATATCCCTATCAGCATGTGTTTGTGTGTGTGTCACCATAAATCATAGTGAATGGGTGTTTACAAGGCAAAACATGAAAGATGATAATGTCTGATGTCAAATGTCAAATATCAAGTCCTGCAGTAATGAGATCTAATGAAGCTGATGTCTCTCTCAGGGAGTTTATGGGTTATATTCAGCGCTACAAGTCCTTCTTTTCCACACTGCCAGAGATGTTGTGTGAGGGAGAGACGGTGGTGGATGACTACACCTGCTGGAACGGAGAGGATGTGGTGGAGAGGTACAGTGTACAGCTTTGTTATTCCGAATAATCGCTACACTTGCTATACACAGCGAGAGTCTCCAGTGTGGTGGTCTTTGGCATTGTGCTGTGTGTTCACCACCCTGTTATCTTACCTCAGAATGAAACACTGTAATCAAAACACTGTAATTAATCCCACATAGGGCTTCTGTCCTCTCTCTGTGTCCTCTCAGCCCGATGTGAAGAGATTGTAAGTGGTTAACTTTTAGCCTTGCCCTTACTCGCTTCCCTGGGTTTGGCTTTCTTGAGTCTTACCTGTAAAAAATAAATAAATAAATAAATCCGATGTGTTTTAGCTTCAGTTTGGTCCATCTGAGGAAGTCCAGTTTGTTTCCGAGGGAGCGGACGATGGTAAAAACATCCTAGCCTAGCCTGGATTCTTATTTGCTCCCCCCCCCAGCTTTTGCTTTGTCCCATGCCATGAGGTTGAGCTCCTCTTCTGCAGCTGCCGGAACAGGAAAAGCCACGGTTAGAGGCCTGGTTCCCGTAGCAATATATCCCATATTCCCAGACCTCCAGCATCATCAACACCACCATATTCTCATGAAGTCAGTTTCTCAGTTTGACTAGGGCTGTCTTTAGTGGGCGGGCTGTTGTGGGTGTAAATATAACCAGTCAAGACTGTGATGTAACAGTTTTGGTGTTTTGGAATTGGCCCGTTTTTCACCTGGATGTTCTTATGAAGCAGGAACACCAGTGTTTACCGTTCATGGCGGATCTCTCATTATTCAGCTATTCCAGCATAAATACAGTTTGACATTCTCGGACCTCCTTAAGATTATGTTTAGGGTTAATTTAGGGATTAAGGTTAAGATGGCGTTGCTGTTGGAGCTAGACAGTATTCTTAAGGCGGTCTCAAATTACGTTTGCTAGGGTCTGCGACACGTAAGTATGAAGCCAGAAGAAGACATGAGGTTATGAGGTTCATAAGACAGGCTGGGCCAAGGGGGGCAACAGTTGCCATGGCTTTTGGGAGCCTTAGCCTGGACCTCATTGGAACTGCAGCTTCATTCAGAAGGAGCTGGAACTCCATTGTCACACAAATGAGATTCCTTGAAAAACACACATTGAAAACAAACATTTGCATACAGGCACTATTTCTGTCTCAGCACACACCCGATGTCTTTTGGCCATGTTCTTGTGGACACACACACACACACACACATATACACACAATCTTTCTACTTGGCCTTTGTCCACCTTTTGGTCCTGCACACTGGTGGTTACCCCAGGAAAACTTGTAAAAACTCCTTGGCTGGCCTCTTTAGGCAGCATGGGGGAAATGAAGATGGCACAGCACTGACATCCCCCTATGGAGGTAATCTTCACAGTGACAGTGTGGCTTGTTTTGGCGAGGGGGAGAAAAGGCCCAGCTTGGCGCCTCTGGCTCCTGCTTGTGGCCCCAGCCAGGGCAGTTCGAGACTGGCTTGGACTCCGAGCTCATGCCCCTGGAGAAATCCCCCTATTGTACCCTCGCTGGCCGTTATGTGGAGTGGCGCCATTCATATGGAGGGGGCCTCTGGTGGCACTAGTACAGCGTAGTCCTGGCAACACAGTTCAGCCGCCTGACACAGCAGAGCAAACAGATTAGAGGTGTGCTGGATCCGGCTGAACTGGAGTGTGGTTTGGCGTGTTTGTTGATTCTGTGGGCTTGTTGGTGAGGGGACAGGCACTCTAGGTCGTCACAGTGTTGAGGCATACATGACAGATGTTTAAGTGCAGCACTCAGGAATGCAGCTGTTAATATTGTCTCATTCATTTGCAGTATCATGAGACTCAACCTTTGCATTTAACCTGTTCATGACAGTCACACACACACACACACACTGGTGAATAGGGCACTGAAAACACTCATACATAGTGGTGGGATGCCACCTCAATGTCCAGGGAGCAACCGGGGACTGTAAATACTGAGGGAGAAGAATGCACTGTGCCAGTCCAGGTGATTGAAGCAATAACCATGCGATATAATAATATTAATAATGTTAATGTTATATATGTTTGAGTAATACATTTTATTATTATAACATTTTTATTACATTATGATTATATTATGTATTATTATGTGCTATTACCACTACCACTAATGGAGATGGTACAGGGGGCGGACTCGGGAGTAGTCTTTTGGGCTGTTCAGGGAGGCTTGGGTATATATAGGGAAATGGAGGTTAACACAGCTAATAATAGCTATGATATTACAGAAGATATCATTCTTATTATATATTAATATTATATTAGAATTATATATGTTCTATATCATGATTGTTATACATGGCAATCCTATAGTAATACAACAACAATAATAATAATAATAATAATAATAACAATAATACAACTACTTCTACTACTACTACTAATGTTGTTATGTATATTCATGTGTATTATATTTTATACATTATGATTAGATTACATATTTATATACTCTAATTTTGTAATTAGTCTATAGTTAAGATATTAATAGTGTTATATATTGTAATTAAATAGTAATACAATAATCGTAATAATAATAATTATTATTATTATTATTATTGGTAGTAGTAGAAGTATGCAATATGCACTGATATGGAAATTCTGGGCTGATGTCTACATCCAGCATTTTTATTATGCATATTTGCTGATGTTTAAACATAACTATTTATAAACTGTAGAATGTTTGACCAAAGTATAATATTTATTTCTACAGAGTTACAAATGCAGTCCTTTAGACTCTCATAGATATGTCTGCACATATTGGTCTGAAATCTCAGTCAAATCTAAACATTCCAATATTTATTACCTGATATAATTCTGATATCATCATGAACCTCAATTATAGGAATAAAAATGGGTCTGACCAGCTTTCAATAGGCTAAAATTATAATGACTGATGATATTAGCTGATATAAGGAACATCAGTTCATAAATCTGAAAAAAGAGTCAACACTGCCCCCATCTGGACATGTTGTGCACCTGCACCTCTGATAGACTCACATTCCTCATGGTCATATCCAAATACATTATCAGTATCAGAATCAGAATCAGAATCAGAATCTCTTTATTTCACCAAGTATGTTACACATACAAGGAATTTGTCTTGGTGAGAGCAACACGTATGACAAGTAACAAAAAACACAGAACACAGTCTTAAACTAAAGGAAAATGACACTAAACAATAAATAGGGTAGGGGATAAATTAAAAAAGTAAAAAGTACTAAAGGTACTAAAGGTAACACACAAAACACTATAAAGAACACTATACTTAATATCCTACACATTATACACCCAATGATAATAATAATAATAATAATAATAATAATAATAAAAGCAATAATAAAAATGCAATCTATCGCTGTCAAAAAACGCTTCACTTTCAAAGTAAATTATTTAAAAAATTGCAGTTGTTACAGTTGTGTAAGACTAAACCTTATAAATAAACAGCCTATTAATTATCACTCTATAAAATAAAATAAAATAAAATAAAATAAAACAGACAGAAGAAAATAAGATATTTACATATATGTATATAAACTATATTAATATAGTAAAGTTGCATGTGGTAATAACTGTGATAATAAATATGGAAAATGATTGCACTTGAGTTATTGCACATATATTAAATTGAATTACACTACTATTATTATTGCACAAATTAGCAGAATAATGTGAGTATGATTAATACATACAATCATCTGTTTATGTTATTGGTCACAATATGAAGAACAACTGCCAGATTCACATCATGTCAAAAAGTAAAAGATGACAAGATATTAGTGTGACAGCGATGATTTACAGTTCAGCACAAGTGAAATGCAGCATTATCACCACCACAAGCTCATGTACTGTATCCGTGCTCTCATAGAGCTCTGGGGTCATGGTGTGCTTTGGCCACCATAGAGAAATACTTACCTTCACCAGAGTGGTGCTTAAAAGTGTAGGGGTACTGATGAGACGTTGCAGTATGTGAAACCACATTAGTGGCCCTCCTGGCTGTCATCTGGACCTTTGCGGTCACACTGGGGCCTACTGGATGTGAGAAGTTGCCATGGAAACACTGTTTTTGTTTTTCACGCTTTAGGTGAGCACCGTCCGCAGTCAGAGTCTAGTGGTGTGGCCTACATTCGGCACTGGCTTTAGTTACAGACTCTCTCTCTCTCTCTCTCTCTCTCTCTCTCTCTCTCTCTCTCTGACTCTGTCTGACTCTTTCCTTCTGTCCCTCTGCCCACACACTGAAGTCCAGGTCCAAGTCGCCTATTTTCCGGAATGTCTGCTTAATTCAGCAGTTGTTCATAATTCAATAGACGTAAACAAAGTCATTCACAGTTGAGTTTGGTGTGAAGCGGTTCATTGTATAGAAAAAGACCGACTCAGTGTTTTTTTACAGTGGTGGAACAAGGTGTCGCCATGACGACCACACAAATATAGACATTTTATTTGATATCCAAACCCAGCAGTGAACCTACACCTGACTCCTGAGTTTTATACTACTTTAGGTGGCACCCATTGCTGACACAGATGTGCACATGCACACACACAGCCTGTCTAGTTCTTGTAGATAAGCACTACCAATAGAATAGGAAAGCATGAACCTATTGGCACCAATGCCTTCTAATGCCAGGCGTGGGCTAGAGGGGTGTAAAGCCTCCCAGAAATTGAGCTGTGGAAGAACTGTGTTCTCTGGAATGATGGTGGTGGTGGAGCTCAATCCAGTACTTTTGAGATGAGATGGGGATGATAAGGTGGGGTGGTGATCAGTCATCCTCATCAACATCATGACCTCACTAACGTTCTTGTGGCTAAATGCAGTGATATTGTCTCAGCAAAGTTTCAAAATCTAGTAGAAAGTCTGGACAATTCTTCTCTGGACAATAGAGACAGTTACTCCAACTTTTTTTAATACCCTTGATTTCAGAAGACACAATAAATGAGCAGGCGTCCCAATACTTTTGTCCGTTTACTGTGATGATCATGATCATTATCTGTTTTTGAAGCGCAGAATAGTTCGCAGCTCTGATCCCACTGTTGTCCTAAACTGAACACCGTCCACTGGTTCGAATCCAGGGTCATGCTACTTGCCATCAGCAGCCGGAGCCAGAGAGAGCACAATTGACCTTGCTATCTAAGGGGAGGGTTGCTGGCACTTCTTGATGGCCCTTCTTCTCCACATCACTCTTAGTGTGATGTTGCTCAGCACAGGCCTCTGTTAGCTACCTAGCTACATCAGCAACAGTTCGTAAAAAAGAGGGGTGTTGGCTGATTTGACGTGTTGGAGGAGGCATGTGCTATTTAATGATGGGGGAGTTCACATGAACAGGGATTGAGTAATGGGCCTTCTAAATTGGGTGGACAACTGGGGTAAAATTAGAAATAAATGATAAAAAAAAGAGAGTACTGTGAGTACACTTCTCTAGAATGCAATCGAGCCACTCTAAATGACTTTGTTTACTTCCTAATGATTGAATTAATGATAAATTATGATAATACCATGGAATTCCCCATGAAGACCACTGAGGGAGTGTGGTGACTGCTGACTCATTCTGGACCAAAACACAGTAATATAACTTCATTCCCTCTGTGGTGACCATGACTAATGCTTTCCACGTGCCCCTCCTCAGAGCTCTTGTCTCCCCCCCCCCCCTGCTTTCATCAGAGAGGAGTTCTTCTGTTTTCCTTCTTCTCCTGCTCTTGTGGTCTCACACAGCTCATGCCCTCCATTACAGCTCTATTAGATTATGTGTTGCTCTGCAGGACGCTCCCTTCCACAGAATGACTCAAAAGCCACGCCTCCTGCTCCCCTCAGACATTTGAACAGTGTAACAGCAGGACAAGGACCGACAGTGGACTAACAGTGCTGGTAGTGGCCACAAAAAACAGCCACACAAATACAGTACTGAGAAAAAGTTACTTAGACAGCCATGCCAGTAGTCTAAGACTATGTGTCCCCGCAGTAGGAGTGTGTCTACCTGTAATTAACTCTATATAACTGTAGAGTAAACCCAAATAAACACAAAGTCAGTGGTCAGTAAGAGTGTCTACCTCTAAAACTCTATATAACAGTAGAGTAAACCCAAATAAACACAAAATCAGTGGTCAGTGAGAGTGTATACCTCTAAAACTCTATATAACAGTAGAGTAAACCCAAATAAACACAAAATCAGTGGTCAGTGAGAGTGTATACCTCTAAAACTCTATATAACAGTAGAGTAAACCCAAGTAAACACAAAATCAGTGGTCAGTAGGTCAGAGTTTCTAGCTGCAGAACTCTATATAACATTAGAATAAACCCAAATAAACAGAATGTCAGTAGTCAGTGATAGTGTCTACCTGTAAAACTCAATATAACTTTAGAATAAACCAAAATAAACACAGTCAGTGGTCAGTTAGAGTGTCTACCTGTAAGACTCTATAAAATATTCGAATAAGCCTATATACACATAAAACCAGTGGTCAGTAAGAGTGTCTAACTGTAAAACTCTCTATAACATTAGAATAAACCAAAATAAACAAAGTCAGTGGTGACTGAGAGTATCTACCTATAAATAACTCTATATAATATTAGAATAAACCTAAATAAACATAAAGTCAGCGGTCAGTGAGAGTGTCTACCTGTAAAACTCTATATAACATTTGAATAAACCCAAATAAACAGAAAGTCAGTGGTCAGTGAGAGTGTCTACCTGTAATTAACTCTATATAACATTAGAATAAACCCAAATAAACAGAAAGTCAGTGGTCAGTGAGTGTCTACCTGTAAAACTATATAACATTAGAATAAACTAATATAAACATAAAGTCAGTGGTCAGTGAGAGTGTCTACCGTTAATTAACTCTATATAACATAAAAAAAACAAATAAACATAAAGTCGGTGGTCAGTGAGAGTGTCTACCTGTAAACCTCTATATAATATCACAATGAACCCAAACTCAGAGTCTAGTTAAAAAAAAAAAACCCTGAATAAACAAAAATCAGAGGCTACTGAGTTTATATATATTATATATATAAACTCAGGTAATGCACTTAAATTGTATGTATCCAATATTTTATTCAATATTATGTGAATATTGAAAGTAAAAACTAAGGGTTAAGGTTAGAGACTTGGTTTAAAGGTTAAGTGCTGTAGACTTGGTGGCTGTGTCTTTGAGAAGTGAAGAAGGAGCTCTGTGTTGCAGCAGATGACGGACGGATACGGCCTCTCATTAAGTGCCTTGCTCCATAACCTTCTAAGCAAACAGATGAGCTAATCTAATTGAGCGGATGAATTTAATTGGAGCCGTGCTCCTCACAGAGTGTGTTTGCGTCTGTGTGTGTGAGTGTGTATGCCTGTGTGTATGTGGTTTCCATGGGAAAACAAGTGACCGTTGGCCAAAGGGGATGTCCAAACTCTTTGGTCTCTAGCTGAGTAAATATTTTTCTCTGAATTTTTTTATGCTTTGCTTGATGTCAGTCATTTGCCCCGCTGCGCTGAGCTCACTGACCCAGACTAATTGCTGTGAGAAATGTCTGGACGGCGCAACAGGTCGTTTTTTAGCTTTCAGGCTTAACTTTAGGCTTTTGTTTGCTGGGTTCGCATCTCAGTTTTTAGCTACATTTCTCCTCACCACCCTTTAAACTGATGATTCAGCCACACTACCAGTCGAAAGTTTTAGAACACCTCAGATTTCCCCAGTTTTTATTGTCATGTAAGCACCTCAGGTCCAGTAAATAAGCTGAGATAGAAATAAGCAAAATCCAGTGACCTCTACTAAAGTCGTACACTGCCGGAGCTTTTGAAAGATGAAAAAAAGGACTAAACCCTAAAAATAATGAAAATTGTACAAAAAAACCTGCATTTTGTGGGAACAAGTCATTGATTAACACCTTACAGCTGACCTCTAGCAATGGAAGGAAATTAAGCTTTAAAATGTATGCAAATTATTAATAATTCATAAACCCTTTATCTGTGTAAGAGCAGCAGACTGTGTTACTGCTCTTTCAAGGATAGAGCTTCTAACTCTTACCAGTGAAGCTCTTCCCTTTAGAGAAACTCCAGATAAAGATGGTGGTGAGAACAGTCTCCTACACCACCAGCAAAGGTGTGAAAAGTATTCCCATTCATTCCTCAGGTAGAAGTGAGTGGAGATACGAGGGTTTAACAGACTTCTATAGAAGCTGAAGAATCAACTAAAGCTTTTTACTCCAGTAAAAGTGTAAAAGTACTGGTTTCAGAACGACTTCAAGTAGAAAAGTAAAAGTAATGGAAGGAAAACAAAGGCCGAAAGCTTAGGCCGCGCCACAGGGGTCTATAGTGCACTACCCCTCCTCCCCAAAAAAAAAAACCCATTCCTCTAAAAGTCATAATGAGGAGAATGATCTATTAAAATGTTGATGTTAAAAATGTTGGGCTACACTAGGCTCCTGTTTCAGCTGCAGATCTGCCCATTGAAAATGAAGCATTTCAGTAATATCAGCTCTATTAAAGGAGCGTCTCTGTGCTCTACTGAGCATCAACATGAGCTTCATGGAGGAAAATATGAGGAGTCGTTGTCTAGAAGTTCTGTAAAGCTGCAGAAAGTCAGACTTCAGAGGCGTGTGATCAATAAGCTTTATTGGAATGTAAATGTGGGGCTCAGTCGGGACGTTTCACTGCAGCTCTCTTGAGTCTCTGCCACAGACACAGTCTTCATACTAGACTACAGACGTCTGCTGTGAGCTCGCTGGAGAGGGACGGGACGTGTGCAGGTGACTCTATTTATGAGTTTTTTTAATAGGAGGAACGAGGCTGATTTTAAAATGTAAGGAGGAGAAAGTTCAGATAATTGGGTGAAAATGTGAGAAGTAGAAGTAAAAAGTCGCTAAAAATAAATAATTACTCCAGTAAAGTGTAGATCACAAAGTATTTGTACTTCATTATTTGACACCTCTGACCACCAGAAGACTCTTGGAAACTACAGGAAGCCGAATGCATGTCTGCATTTTTACAATCATGATTTAATGATGAAATCAGGACAGCATGGTTTAATAGGAGATTTTAGCAGATTTAGCGTTTCTTCCCGCTAGTTACTGCGTACGCATGCATACGTATTACATACACCTTTTACAGACCTTGGATTGCAACCTTCTGTCATGTGTGCATCATACACTGTTAAAAGGATGAGATCCTTGAGGAGCTTTTGGAGGTTCTTCAGTTTAAAACTGTGGAGGAACCTCTTAAGGTGCTTTGAGAAACCTTCAAGGAACCTTCATCTTCTAAAAAAAACTTTTCTTGAAGGTTCCTCAAAGCACCTTAAGAGGTTCCCCTACATCACCCTTTCCCCCTATTTTTGGTTTAAAATGTATCAATGTATGATTTTCCTGCTTCCATCCAGACCGAGGGAACCGTTCTACTACAAGCACCTTACAGAACTGAATTCATTATGTGTTTTTATTTCTACAATAATTAATTAATTAAGGAGTCCTACAAACAAAAAAACAAGCATCAACTATGATATACTTGGCATTAAAGGCTATTTCTCGTGAGACTTAAATGTTAATATTGCTTAAAAAATCTTTTAAATACAGTAATAAATAAATAATCATATTTTCGAACAGAACCGACTGAAAAGAACTCAACTGCGAACACGCTCGCCTAGGATGTCCACAGTTAACCTTTGTTATTATTCCTGAAGCAACAGTATTTAGCATCCGCTCTGCATGCATAATTAAAGTCTTGAGCTGCCTGACCTTTTCGCACAGCCCTTCGATTGCATGGGCTACTCTGCTGACCGCAGCACTCAGAGCGGCAACTGGAAAAGGCCAGAACTACAGACCGTGAAAACCTCTCTGTACTTCATTTGCCTGTTAGCTGTTTAATACTTACCCTCATCTGTGAGCTGGAGTGTTGTGATGGCAGGTGATAATGGGTGGTAAAATATACAGGGAACCGCCCAGACCAAGAGAACCGAACTACAAGCACCAAGGCTTTTGACTCATTCACTCACTCACTCACTCACTTTTAGCAGGCTAAAGATTCTCCACAAGAGGGCGCTGTATGTGCTCGCTAGCTTTTGGTGCTTTGTATCAGCGACACTGCGTGGCTCTGTTATTTTGTTTTTCAGGTGCTAGATAGGTACAGATTAACCCGTAGCGGATATTTAGGGTATACTGTTGGGTATACTTTCAGGACCAGGTTGTAGCTTTTGAGGGTGTATTTATGCTGTTTGCTCACCGAGGATTGAAGGTACACCAGTGAAGTGCTATTTTTCTGGGAGTGTAGGTTCTCTGGTTCTGAAACACACAGTAGAAGTCTGTTCAGTGGCGTACCAGTTTAGCGTGTAAAGCAGAGACAGCGTCAGGCCTCATTACTTATTCATGCAGATGAGCTGGAGTGGATGCAGCAGGGCAGTCATGCTGATGAACATGCATTTATTGATGCTCAGGCGCTGAGCTGCATTATGTGGCCTCCTGAAGAGCTCTGTGTGCTGTTTCACCACTCAGCCTTTGATCTGTCTGTCTGACAGCCTTGGAGATGTAATCATTAAGACACGGCTCCAGCACCGCTTCTGTCTGCTTTATGGAGAAATAAAAAAGACTGTGGAAGTCGATGCATCGCTATACGTTACGTAAAGCCAGACTTTTATATCAGTGTTGATTAAAATTACCAGAAAATTCAAATCTTGTCCCTTCTAGCTACTTTAGGATGCAGCCCTTGCTGACACAGATGTGCAAATGAACACACACACACACACACAGCTTGTCTAGTCCGTGTAGAGAACAAGTACTGCCAATAGATTAGGACTCTCTAGCGCAGATAAACACCATGAACCTATTGGCACCATGCTGCCTAATGCCAGGCGTGGGCTAGGGAGGGGTATAAAGCCCCCCAGCAGCATTGAGGATCTGTGGAGCAGTGGAGGAAGAACTGTGTTCTCTGGAATAATGGATGGTGGTGGAGCTCCATCCAGTACCCTTTGGGATGAGTTGGGGTTTTGGGGATGATGAGGTGGGGTGGTGACCATCATCCAACATCATGACCTCTTGACTAACACTCTTATCGCTGAATGCAATCAAATCCTTATAGCAGAAAATCTTCTTCCCTGGACAGTAGAGACAGTTACTCCAACAAAAGTGGGATACATTCTTTATGTAAGGCCCTTAACAATGAATGAGCAGGCGTCCCAATACTTTTGTCTGTATAGTTTAAAGAGAAATGTAGTGTAATATTGAGTTGCTTTTGCATGTGTGTGCTGATAATTTATTAGGGGGGCAGAAAGCATGGATATGATTTTATGTTTTATGTGATTCTTCATGATTTTGATTCATTCAGTTTATTATGTGTTATTATTTCTACAATACTTAATTAATTAATTAATCATCACACTGATGTTGCAGCAGTCCTAGAAACTTAAATATGCATCAACTATGATACACTTGGCATTAAATGCTTAAGTTATTTCTTGTGAGACTTTAATGTTAATATTGCTTTAAAATTATTTTAAATAATAAAAGTAATAAATAAAAAATTGTATTTTCGACTGAAAAGAACTCAACTGCGAACACACTCGCCTAGGATGTCCACAGTTAACCTTTGTTATTATTCCCGAAGCAACAGTATTTAGCATCCGCTCTGCATGCGTAATTAAAGTCTTGAGCTGCCTGACCTTTTCGCACAGCCCTTCGATTGCATGGGCTACTCTGCTGACCGCAGCACTCAGAGCGGCAACCGGAAAAGGCCAGAACTACAGACCGTGAAAACCTCTCCGTACTTCATTTGCCTGTTAGCTGTTTAATACTTACCCTTTATCTGTGAGCTGGAGTGTTGTGATGGCGGGTGATAATGGATGGTAAAATACTCAATATAAGAATGTACATTACCTTTTCTGTTGTCATGGATACCGTCACCGAGGTGCCCCCCTGAAGAGAATAGGTCTGTGAAGGTTTAGATAAACTAGACTGTTCTGAGTGCCCCCAATTTCACACAGGGGTCTCCACGGTAATCATGATTTGGTACGCTTCAGTCCGTCACCAGCCCAAATTTAACGTAATGGAAATGCGCCTCTGAGGGTGTCCTGTCGTTTTGTAGTTTTCCATTAGTATTCAGACATGGCTCTGTTTTTGTCTGCGGAAAAATTCGTGAAGTTTTCGGAAACTGTTCAGTCATGGTGTGTGATTAAAGGTGAATCGCACCATTTTTACAGCTTCCTGCATGTTTAAATGATCAAAATGCAAACCAAGTGTGAGGTGCTCCATTCTGGAGAAACCTACACTAGATGGACGGAAGTATTTGGACACTGGGCCTTTTCTTTAAGCATCCCAGGTGGCTCCTAATGAAGCTGCTGTAGAGAATGCCAGGAGTGTGCAAAGGCATCGAGGTCATCTTTCTGAGCACTATATGATTTATTATATCATCCCAAAATATGCAAAACGGTAGAAGTAACCTTTGTCTGGTACAATAGATGATGCCCAGGTGATGGCTTTAGGCAGGGCTTGTCCAGAGATCTTCATTTAGACCTGCACCTCCACAGCAGCTCCATCATGACTTGAGAGTAGGTAGGATTCCAGCTCTGAGCGCTCCCACTATGTCCAGTTGGGAATTGTGCACCCGTGGCTAAATCCTGTCCCGTTTGGGTGCAGGAGCCGTTACTGTCAGACCTCCATAGTGCGCTACAGATGGAGTGAGGAACCGTTTGAGTTTCTGCCTCAGACTGGGCTTAAGGAGGCTCGTGTAGGGCACTTTTTACATCCTGAACCCTTGCCAGAGTTTAAGACAGGAGATTTCTGGGAGCCACGAGGGTATGGAGAAATATGGTTGTGGGTTTTACACGCAGGACGGATGGTGTTATTTATGCACAGCTTGCTGTGGGATAATTAATTAGAAACAGGTGTTGGTGCATGTGTAATGAGGGGAGAGGGTGGCGATCAAGTGCTGGAGAGCTCATAACGCGCCGAGCAGGAACGAGAAGGGTGTACAATAAAGCTAAGCGTGAAGGTACTCGTGCAGCTGTCAGTCATATTCCTTGTAATATCTGAATTATCTGGGTGATTTTACACAAATGGTACGTTTCTCTATGTGTCTTCTGTTATTTGGTCAAATAAAAAGATGTGCTGTGCTCTGCACGTTTAAGGTGTTTCCACTGCTCTAACACACAGAAATGGTGTGTTAATTAGCTCATGAACCGAGTCAGGTGGGCTGGAGAACAATGGGGACTCTAGGGTCCAGATCTAGGGGCCATTTCATCATTCATTGGTGTTTTCAGCATGTCATGGTCAACATGACCTTGTCAGCGTGTCTGTCCTCTACATCACATGAGGAGACGCTTGAAGGACAGGGGAAGACATACTAGCTCTTTGCAGAAAGCACAGTGTGTAATCTGATAGCGCTGACCCAATCATTGGGAGATTGCCGGCCCGACCCCTGGTGAGGCCACAGCCATCCTAAACTAGCAGTTAGTGTGTGTGTGTGTGTGTGTGTGTGTGTGTGTGTGTTCTCCTCCAGCTTCAAAGAGGTTAGCCTTCACACTCCCAGTGCTGGCAGCATTTGGTAATTTAACCTACACCTGAATCTACACCTAAACCTAATCTGAACCTAACCTTAATGTACACCTTAATCTACACCTAAATCTGATCTGAACCTAACCTTCACCTACACCTTAATCTACACCTAAACTTAATCTGGACCTAACCTTAACCTACACATTAATCTACACCTAAATCTGATCTGAACCTAACCTTTACCTACAATTTAATCTACACCTAAACCTAATCTGGACCTAACCTTAACCTACACCTTAATCTACACCTAAATCTGATCTGAACCTACCCTTAACTGAATCTGGAAGTAATTTTAATCTACACTTTAACCTAATCTGAACCTAACCTTAATCTACACCCTAACCTACACCTAAACCTAATCTGAACCTAACCTTAATCTACACCCTAACCTACACCTAAACCTGATCTGAACTTAACCTTAACCTACACCTAAACCTGATCTGAACCTAATCTTAACCTACACCTGAATCTACTCCTAAACCCTAATCTGAACATAACCTTAATCTACACCTAAATCTGATCTGAACCTACCCTTAACTGAATCTGGAAGTAATTTTAATCTACACCTAAACCTAATCTGGACCTAACCTTAATCTACACCTTAATCTACACCTAAAACTAATCTAAACCTGATTTTAACCTATACTTGAATCTACACCTAAACCTAATCTGTACCTAACCTTAACCTACACCTGAATCTAGACCTAAACCTAATTCTGAACCTAACCTTAATCTACACCTTAATCTACACCTAAACCTAATCTGAACCTAACATTAATCTACACCTTAATCTACACATAAACCTAATATGAACCTTACCTTAATCTACACCTTAATCTAGACCTAAACCTAATCTAAACCTAACCTTCACCTACACCTTAATCTACACCTAAACCTAATCAAACCCTTTTTCTAACATTAACCAAACTAAAATCATGAATCCCTACAGTTTCTCCAGACATTTTATTTGTCTCTAAAAAGTTATTGTTCTTCACCACACTTATCCAGCACTGTTTTATCAATTCTTCTTCATGCATGTGTGTATTTGTGTGTATTTTGCTCAACAGTGCTACTAGTGGACAGACGAAAAAAACAACCAGAAAGTTCGTATTTTTGGACCAAAACAGTCGACCCGTGTGGTCGTTTCTACGTGAGATCATGTTGGTACGGAAACAAGGAGATAAAGTGGGCTAAGTAAATGAATCACAGTTAAATGAATCAACTGAATGAATCATAGTCATATAAGCGACACCAGAGTATCATCTGGTCAGTAGTCAAATTATCCAGGATAATGTCAGTACAGTTAAATATCCAGTCGTGTTTGAACGCATTATCTTTGAAAGCTCTTTTACTTTAGTGTACGCTTTCCACGGATCCGTAAAAGTGTGTGTTCCACAGTGTAGAAGCGCAGTAACACAATAAAAACCAGTCCACTTATTTATACACAGTAATTGCAGACAGCCACAATCTGCGGAAAACATAAAAGTGTGTTGACACGTGAGTTTATGAAGTAAAACGTCACCCCGCTCTGTGTTTTGGTGTCATCACAAATCAATGTTGTAGTTAGGAAAACATCTGCGCTGTGGTCCATCTGATCCAAGCTCAGAGAACTTGGGCAACCACACAGGGAGTTGTTTCTGGGGCTGACATCCATTATTTGCGCAACTCTCACAAACTTGTGTGGCCTTCCACACACACACTGATCTGCAAACCGTTAACTCAGTAGTGCTCTACAACATTTTGAGGCTCCTTCATGGTTCCTGACTTGATATACTGTAGAGATCTACACAATATGGACAAAAGTATTAGGACACCTTCTTGTTCTCTCGTTGTTTTCTTAGGGGTATTCAAAAAAGTTTGTTGGAGTAACTGTATTTACTGTCCAGGGAAGAAGAAGGCTTTCTAATAAGCTTTGGAGAAGCATTGCTGTGAGGATTTGATTGCATTCAGCAACAAGTCAGCGTTAGTTAGGTCAGGATGTCGGTTAATGATCACCAACTCACCTCATCCCCAACTCACACAGTTCTTCTTCCACTGCTCCACAGCTCAATGCTGGGGGGCTTTATACCCCTCTAGCCCACGTCTGGCATTATTAGGCAGCATGGTGCCAATAGGGTCATGTTTAGTATCTGCTCCAGAGAGTCTTATTCTATTGGCAATACTTACTTCTCTACAAGGACTAAACAAGCTGTGTGTTTGTGTGCATTTGCACATCTGTCTCAGCAATGGGTGCAACTTAGAGTAACTGAATGCATTCATTAGAAGGGGTGTCCACATACATTTGGACATATAGTGTATTTTATGTAGACGTTCTTCCTCCAGAAGGTTCTTCCCAGTTGCCCAATGACTCAGAACAACACCTATTACACGTTTACAATGGTGGTTTCTTTGGAGGTGGCATCTCTCCAAAGACCCCTTTTTGACACATTCATGCCTTTTTGAAGATGTTTGGGAAGTCCCCCGGTGTCTCCTTGCTTCTTCTTCTGCTCAGACATAATCAGACTTGAAGTGTTTCTCCAGTATTTTGAGCACGAGGCCCACTTTCCCAGAGTATCTTGATGTTGAGCTGACGAAGAGATCAGATGACATTCTTCTAAAGACCTTCCTGCTCCACCGCTGTTGGAAAACCCAGTTCCTGTGAGTTCTGCAACCCTAGATGAACCTGAATCAGCTGAGCTTCTCCTGCGTCTCCTTGGCGTATCACTCCTTTCGTGCCTTCTTAGCCCAACAATGACCTCCTTTGTTTTGCTGGTATTCAGAAGCGCTCGGTAAGCATGAGTGAATGCGGCTTCGTCATTGTTGTCGGGTAGCCCATTTGCTCTGACATCACTGTGTTATCATGCTGTCTGGCGTGGGTAATCAGACTCATGAGAGACTGACCGAGTCTTAACAGAACGCTGTCTGCCAAAGGAGGGGCAAGCCATCAGGTGAGAGAGAGGGCGAAATGAGAGAAGTGTGTGGAATCCCTAATAGGAGTAGTTGTAGGGTCTGTGCCTCAATCCTTACGTCCATTCAGACGGGTCATTATGGAGTTATGTCAGCGGCCTCAGCTAATGAGCTGCCGTCCTGCTCTTTTTTTTTTCTCACATCACTCACTAATGATTTCCCTGAGCAGCTCATATGAGTCTTGTTACCCGTGTCAGACATATTCCACCATATTTGCCATATCCTTCACGTGTCTCCCAGAACAGCACAGGCCACGAGGTCAATAGTTAGATTTGCAGCTTGTTTGCGCCGCAGGCTACGCGGCGAGTGAGCCATTGGACTTTATACTGAATCATTAATGCTGCTGAAATTGCAGCCTGAACTGCATTGATTGCTACCCCTGCGTCAGATGAGTGGGGCAAAACAGCCTGCTTGCTTTCAGACTGCTGAAAAGATGGAATTAAAAGGATAGTATTGCCTCGCATTGCCTTGAATTTCATTACTACAGAAGGTCGCTCTTCCTCTTTCTCGTTTAATATGTTATATAACGTAAATTGGCTAAAGTATCACTTATCTGTAAGCACAGATTTGTGGGCACTTTGGTGGCCATGTGTTAGTCATGCCTGTAAATCGAGAATAATAAACGGTGATTAAATGAAGTTTTTGGACAAAATTAACAAAAATAATCGTGTATAATAAAAATAACTGTACAGGACTTATTAAAGGATCTGCTGCTAATGTTAGTCTTGGTGCCAGATACCACAGCAGGACACCTTCAGAGGTCTTATGGAGCTTTTCTGGGGTTCTATACAAAATGAGGCTGGGCTGATCGCCATCTATACACCTGTTTGGTCTTCAGGAGCTTAGCCCCGCCCATTCACGGTACATGGTGTTATAAGGAGTGTTTCAAACTCAGTGGCTTTTTGAATTAGGCACGGTGAGACTGGCTAATCTTAAAGGTGCAGGAACATACTGACTAAACATAGGAGACTAAACTGTTTACAGCTTTTAGGAAATATTCTAGATTCTGGAATGAATCATCTAAACTGATCAGATTGTTCTTTCTCCTCCTCAGCTATACAGGTCGAGTGGTGGGGAATGGCCTACAAGCCCAGAGGCACAACCCCGAGATTAAGGTCAGAGGTGTGGACCCAATCCTGGTCGAGGCGAAAGAGAGGCTGGAGCGCTTTAATCAGGTAAAAACTGACCTCATCCTGGAACACCTCTGTCAGACAGGGGCCAAAAGCATCCCATGGCTTAGACCCTGGACCACAGAGGACTAAAACAAAGCCAGATGTGTTGGTCAGTGGGTTCATGACTTGACTAAAAATACAATGGCCTATTGAAGACGTTCTGTCCAGCAGCAAGTCGGCAGAGAAACTGGGAAAGCAGTTCAACTAAAAAAAAAAAACAGCTCATAAGGGTCAGAACTCAAAAGGGGGTGTGGCCTGGACAACTACTAATTACAAACATTTTAAATGATCTGTCTTCTTTTTCTTTTTGTTTCTATTTCTATTATTATTATTATTATTATCAATCCCTTGGACCCTGTAGCCCACTCCTTATCACTTTAATAACTACATTACTGTCATACTTGATATATATATATATATATATATATATATATATATATATATATATATATGAAACATACAACAGTTTCATAGGTCCTAAAATAGAACCCAGTGGGACTCCACAATTCACCATAATTTCAGGCCCCTTTTCAACAAAAGTATCCCACTGGAGTTTACTGTCTTAACCCGGGCCTTGTGCTCTGATCCATCTCCCCGTGTGTCCCGCTGGGAACGCTCTACAGAGCGCTTGGCCCGTCAGTAGCAGGCCTCTGTCTCCAGCAGCTGGGTTTGGGAGGGGACGAGAGCCGTCAACTTGGCTCCCTGAGACTGTTTAATGATGTCTTTCATTGCTCCATTAAAACCAGACACTCTGGTTCTACACTGTGACCCAGCCCTGCCCACCCCGGCTCACCCCGGCCCGGGCCAGCACAGTTGTCTACTGTACGACTGTTTTAATTGCATCACCACCGTGCAAGAGGCTGGGGAAGTCCGGAGGATTCGGGTGAGAGGCTGAGAAGAACGTTGCAAAGTTACATCAGCCATGTTTATGTTCACATCATGAGGCCTGTCTGGAAAAAAGAGGTTGTCAAGGTTACGGTGGGTCCTTATGTTCTGTTAAGTCTCGAAATGTCTGAAAATGTCCTTTAATGTTTTTAGACTGAGGTATTAGCTTCTCACATGACGTCCATAGACGGGGTAGAAAGGAGACTCAGAGGAATCCACCAACCACAAATACCCAGCTGGCAGTGATCCTGTGGTCAGAACACTGATGAAGGGCTAGATAGCAAAGTCAGACACTGAAAAGACCACGCAAAGGAAAATTAAGAGCACATAGTGGAACATTTAGACGAGGGCTAGTGACTACAAGTGGCCACTTTAACAGAAACAACCACCATATGTTGTAGACACACCTTGTAGGGTTACAGTAACTGATGGGAGCCCATCTCTAGCTGCACAATATGTAAGCCAATGCCACTGTGCCTTATACACTTGTACCAGCCTCACACACACACACACACACACACACACACACTGTCATGTCAAATACATGTTACTGCTGTACTGAAAATAGTTCACCACTTAAATAACATCTCGGCAGTTGTGGTCCTATGGTGGTCCTATGGTTTCCGCTGATGAAAAAAGTGGAGTGAATAAGGTCCAGACTATGTGCAGACTAAACCTATCACAGGTGTTTCTGATATATTGGCCAGGTACAAATAAACTGCTTGTGTTCACAGTCAGTGATGTATCTCTGACCCATTTCCTAGTTAAGTTGCTGGCTAAACGGGCACATTAGGTCTTCAGTCCAGCCCTTGAAGTCCTAACCAACGAGAGAGCTCACTTGGATGTATCCAGATCCTGTTCCATAATCTTAACCCTTTTGTTTCCAACCAAAGCCTAAAAATGAATCGAGGATTCCTGCAATACTTGCATAGTTTTGGCTCTTTCCGCTGGCCCTCTTGTGGCCGTTCCACCAGCAGAATGGTAATTTGACTGGTGGGTTTATGGTGGTACATGTTCACACTGCACATAGTAAAATAGATCAGTATGTAGAATTTGTGATAAGCCTTTCCTTTCTTGTTGGATGCGCTATGTTTTTCCTGAGTGAGCACAGTTTGGATTGTTAAGTGTTTCTTTATGTTTTGTTTAATCTGAGCAACCATGAAATACAGAATACGTGACGAGATTCCTATTCATGTGTTTTCTTGATCGGAATGAGAGTTTCTGATACTGCCAGTATAAACATCTATGAAGAGTGGGGCTTTTTTATTCTTCACCTTTATATTAAGTAAATGCAGCAGCATCAGCATCACTAAGGATCATGTTAGCAATAGCAGATTAAGCAAAAGCAGATTAAGCAGATAGTAATGGCCATTCTTGGGCCTACTTATCTACTGATATCAGTGTATTATTGTTAACAGTGTTGTATAGTAATCTGAAAGGCCAATTACCTAATCCCTATTTATGTGAACTTCCCCTATCACTAGCAATGCCCCCAACAAACACTAGAAGGGTGACGACTAGCATACATCTCCTCCACCACCGGCTCTTTTCTAGTGCTGCTGATGCAGCATGGTTAGCCATCACCAACATGGCCAACATCGCACTTGGTGTTATGGGAGGACCCCCTAAGACAGCAAGGCCAATTGTGCGACCCTCGCATCATAGTGGCGGCGCCTCAGTCCCCTGCTTCTGCGGTTTTAATGGGCTGGAAGTTGCCATTTAAATGAATTACACTCTACAGAATAGCTTTAGGTCATGCTCCTTGGGGTCGTGCTCTTTGTGCCTGATAGCTGTTTGATGCTCCATTTTTCACGCTCAACTACGCAGACTGAAGAATGTGATAATTGCCTTGAATGTGACTTACGCAAAGGGTGGTTCCAGAGCCTCGCCTTTCACAGCTTGCACCATTATCTGCTTAAGGTTTGTTGAGAAATGAGTATTTCACTGCTCTGTCCCAAGGGTGAATCCTCTTAGACTGTGCAGGAAATTTATGCCCTGAGAGGGACGGAGCTACACCAGAAGGCCATTATTTCTCAGTCTGATCTCGGCCCTGCTGCAGCGAGCGGAGAATATGATGTAACGGCACTTTTTGCACAGAGTCAAGTTATTTATGAGAGCTCTTACCCAAACGGCAGATCACGGAACCTGGGGCACGGTCACAGAGCTGCTCCTTTTTTAAGATTGATCAAAGGTGCTGCTTTTGATGCTGTAAATTATTTACTCTTGGCTAGACTGCTACACTGGAGCTTCACAAGTCCCCCCACAAACGTTCTCTCAGATTTGCTGCCGGTGACCCCTTTTGATGGTCGTTGCTGTGAGCTGCATTCAAGCGTGTGCTGGCCGCCCGTGCCTGTTGATACAGTTCGTACTCGGCTTCTGCGGAACCCCCCGTCTCAGATTTATTACCCTGAATATTTAAGCTCTTCTCTGGAACTCGCTCAGACATTTTCTTCACCAGAACTTGAAGGATGGTCTTTGCCTGAAGCTCCATATTTGTTACCGTTGGGTTAATGGTCAGTTCAGCTCTCTGGATGCGCTGGATGTGTTGGTAGGCCCTGTTCTGTGTATAGAGAGGTGTTTTACTGTGTTTATGGGTGCACTGTTTAGCGGAGCAGTGGTTTAGAAGAAACTGTTGATTAATACAGTTATAATTGTAATAATTATGTGATATAATTCTCAATGTGTATTATAATAAATCCAATCTAATTCATCAGGTCAAATTCCTTTTTCTCTCGCCCCTCTTTATTCCCTCGTTCCTTTCTTTCTTTCCAATCCTCGCTCTCCCTCTTGGGTTCAATATCATCCCAGACAGAGGTCACAGGATCCAGAAAATCTGAAATATCCATAACTGAAACACAAATAAACAAAACCCGAAGTGACCGTACATCAACATCAAGAGAGTGACTGCATACGCAGGGGTGTAAGAGCACAAGACACAAACAGGAACACCTGGGGAGGATAAAGGTACGGCAGGGCTACAAAGGAGACACAGGTGGGAACACTAATGACTAGGCGGGGCTGGGGCGGAGACAAGAACACCAAACAGAGCCATGTGCTGAAGACCAGGAAGAGAAAACACAAGGGCAAGACAAAGGCATGTTGCACTCTCTGTCCTCTCTCTTTCTCCTCCTCTCCCTCTTTTCCTCTCTCCTCCTCTGTATCCTTACTTTCTTTCTTTCTCGTTGTTTGTCTCTCTGTTCTCCCTCTCTTTTTTATCCTTTCTCTTTCTCTCTCTCTCTCTCTCTCTCTCTCTGTCTGTCTTTATCCTTTCTCTTTCTCTCTCTCTCTCTCTCTCTCTCTCTCTCTCTCTCTCTGTCTTTATCCTTTCTCTTTCTCTCTCTCTCTCTCTCTCTGTCTTTATCCTTTCTCTCTCTCTCTCTCTCTCTCTCTCTCTCTCTCTTTCTCTCTTTCTCTCTCTCCAACCCACCCCTCTCTCCCTATCTCTCTTTCTTCCAAACCTCCGGTCCTCTCTCTATCCTCTCTCTCTCTCTCTCTCACTCTCTCTCTCTCTCTCTCTCTCTCTCTCTCTCCCTCTCTCTCTATCCTCGCTTTCTCTTCTCTCTCTCTCCTTCTGTCTGGGTCCTCTCTTTTTCCTTTCTTTTCTCTCACGCTCTCTCTCTGTCTTTATTCTTTCTCTTCTCTCTTTCTCTTTCTCTCTCTCTCTCTCTCTCTCTCTCTCTCTCTCTCTCTCTCTCTCTGTCTGTCTTTATCCTTTCTCTTTCTCTCTCTCTCTCTCTCTCTCTCTCTCTCTCTCTCTCTGTCTCTCTTTCTCTCTCTCTCTCTCTCTCTGTCTGTCTTTATCCTTTCTCTTTCTCTCTCTCTCTCTCTCTGTCTGTCTTTATCCTTTCTCTTTCTCTCTCTCTCGCTCTCTCTGTCTTTATCCTTTCTCTCTCTCTCTCTCTCTCTCTCTCTCTCTCTCTCTCTCTCTCTCTTTCTCTCTCTCTCTCTCTCTCTTTCTCTCTCTCTTTCTCTCTTTCTCTCTCTCCAACCCACCCCTCTCTCCCTATCTCTCTTTCTTCCAAACCTCCGGTCCTCTCTCTATCCTCTCTCTCTCTCTCTCACTCTCTCTCTCTCTCTCTCTCTCTCTCTCTCTCTCTCTCTCTCTCTCTCTTCCCAGCCCTCTTTCCACCCTCTCTCTTGCTCTTGTTCTTATCCTCTTCCTCATTCTTTCTCCTTTCTCTCCCTCCACCCTCTCCTTTCTCTCTCTCTCTCTCCTCATCTCCCTCTCTCCCTCGTCCTCTCTTTTTCTCTCTCTCATTTCCCCTCTCTCTCCTCCTCTGTATCCTTACTTTCTTTCTCGTTGTTTGTCTCTCTGTTCTCCCTCTCTTTTACCCTTACACTGTTGGTTCCTGTCCTTCACACACACACACACACACACACACACACACACACACATAGACAAACACACACACAGATTAGTACTATGTGTGTATTAATAATACAGTGCAGCTCGGTGGTGTTGTGTGAGCTTTAGGGTGAAGGCGTGTGTGTGTGTGTGTGTGTGTGCTGTTCTGTAGGCCTGCTCTCCGACACACTGAGTGATATGTTCTGCCCTGCTGGCCGGCCTTCTCTAAATGAGCCTCCATGCTGCTCTGTTCAAACCATCTGAATCACGTCTTAGTCCAATTGATGAGGTTAGGCTGTCAGAGTGGGCCCGTCGTCAAGGAAACGGGGTTTGGCAACAAAAACCTTCCACATCCAGTTTGCTGTCGTATCGATTCGTGTGTTTGTGTGTGTGTGTGTGTGTGTGTGTGTGTGTGTGTGTGTGTGTGTGTATATACGCCACACAGCCAGTCAGGAGCTTACGCTGCCCCACGGCAGCCTTCAAGACGAATGAGGGAATTTGTATCTCAGATTGGCTGAAGTGTAGATTCAGCACTGAGGCTTTCCTGCATCCCTCTTCCCCCAAATCTCATCCAGCAGACCGACGGCTTTAGTGTCTGAAGCTTGGCAGTGGAAGCTCGCATCTTGACATTAGACCATACTTGTGTGTCCACATGTGAAACTGTCCATACGAGGTAAGATGTGTTAAACATTAGTCATGTGCAATCATGTCATGCTAGTCAAATGTTTGTGGACACCCCTTCTATTGAATACATTCAGCTATTTTAAGTTGCACTGATTGCTGACACAGATGTGCAAATGTACACACACAGCTTGTCTAGTCCTTGTAGAGAAATACTGCCAATAGAATAGGACTCCCTGGAGCTGATAGTAAACATGAACAACTATTGGCACCATGCTGCCTAATGCCAGGCGTGGGCTAGTAGAGGGGTTTAAAGCCTCCAGCAGCATTGAGCTGTGGAGCAGTGGAAGAAGAACTGTGTTCTCTGGAATGATGATAGTGGAGCTCCATCTAGTACTTTTGGATGAGTTAAGAAGTTGAGGTCGAGGTGAGGTGGTGATCATCCAACATTGGACCTAACTAACACTGACTTGTTGCTGAATGCAATCAAATCCTTACAGCAAAATCTAGCAGAGCCTTCAAACAGTAGAGACAGTTACTCCAACAAAAGCAGAATTAAGTTGTTTTAATACTCTTGATTTCAGAAGAAACTAAGATTAATTAAGTGTCCCAATACTTTTGTCCATATAGTGTATTAATAATCTATGAATTTATATATGTAGCTACTCAAGAAGATGGTAAAACTACATTTAAGATGATTACATTTCTCAAAATTTCATCATAACTGTCTTCAGTGTCGTGGAATTAAAGAGTCAAGAGCTGGAGTTGACTCCAGGAGTTGAATCAACTGTGAATCACTTTTAAATTAAGGCCCTAGCACAGGAGGGTCAAACTGGGTCATTTTCAGGCCTCAGCTCTACAGAAATGAGCTATTTTACGCTAGTGCTCCGAATTCAGAGAATGATTGCCTAATTAGCTAATTAGCTAATAGATAAGTGGAATCAGGTGTGTTCAGTGAGGCAGAAGGCTAAACTCTGCAGAGCTGTGTCCTGGAAGGAACCTAGTGTAAACCTGTAAATCTGCTTGGGCCTATTTCTGCTGGTTTGCTATTGTATCCCAGGTGGTTGCTATGGTGTTGCTAGGTGGTGGCTGCAGTGGTGTTGCAAAGTGGTTGTTAGGGTGTTGCTGCTCTCCACTCTGACAATTCAGGTGGTTGCCATGGTGTTGATTAGTGGTTGCTTGGGTATCCCAGGTGGTTGCTATGCTGCCTCAAGTGGTTGCCAAGTCAGTGTTGTGTTACTCCATGTGGTCGGTTGGGTTTGCATCTTCCTGAGATACAAAGGGTGCACAAACCTTTTCTCCCCCTTTATTCTTATGACAGAAAGCACAAGTATTGGTGTGTGTGTGTTACCCTGCAGTGGACTGGTGTATTCAGGGGGATGCTCTGGACTGACCGAGACCCTGACCGAGACCCTGACCGGGACAAGCGGATAAGAAGATAAGGAGTAGAAGATGAAATATCAGTGATCCAGCTAAAACAAAGGATGTGCCCTCTTTAGCATCTAAACAGGGGAGGTGCCCTCTTTAGCTGAGAGGACAGACGTTTTCCAGCTGTGTTGCCATGGCATCCGTCTGAAGTGTGGCGTAATTAATTATATAGTGGTTAATTAACGTTAATTAAAGCCTCCAGGAACGATCCGGGCAGTGGCGTGGTGCAAGTTAATTGTTTGAAGTTCTTTTAGAAGGCTGTTTCGAACCCGGCCTTCCACAAGTCCATTCAGATGCCTCAGAACTGCGTCACCTGGTGAGACGGATCTAATCCGGTATGAATCAGTGGTGTAATTTAGGACATCTAAAGATGACAATTGTGGAGTAAATTGAATCCAGAATGAATCTGGATACTTCAATATATGTTATTTTACATTATGGATTTTCTTAAATCCAGTATGAATTCTTAGTGTGTGGGTTTTTAATAGCCTAACAGTAATCCGTGTGGGGTGATTCTGATCCAGTATGAAATTATAATGAAGTTTTTACAGTCTGACAGGAATAACTATGGATACCTTTTAAACTCGATAATAACTGGGGAGTATATTGGGGTGCTCTGGGAGCTGAGCTGGGTGAGCTGGACAGGGAGAACCGGGAGAAACACAAAACACCCTTCCAGGTCGTGCAGAGACTACTCAAAACTGGGGGGAGAGAGCTGGGGAACCAGCCGCTGAACCATAAACGGCTAGACCGACCAAACCTGAAGACATAAAGTCGAAGAGGGTCCCCTAGCTATATCCAGGGAGCGAGCGAAAACGCCTCGCAAAACTCGCCGCTAGAAGCAAGGTCCAAGGTTCTGGTAGCCTAACAGTAATCCTTGTGGGTCGATTTTAATCCAGTATGAATTTAAATGTATGCCACTTTACAGTCTCACAGTTGTAGCTGTAGAGTGAATTTAATCCGGTATGAATCAGTGGTGTAATTTCTGGTGTAATATAGAGATTATAATTGTGGAATAAATTTAATCCAGAATGAATCTACAATTTATGTCATTGTACAGTCTGACAGTAGTAATTATGGGTTTATATTTGGTGGTTGGTGTGGTGCAACAGATAGCTACCACATCATGTGGGACACTGGGGTTCGATTCACGGTCACAACAATAGAAGTCCTTGGGCAAGACTCCTAACACTACATTGGCCCACCCTTGTAATATGAATAACTTTGTAAGTCGCTCTGGATAAAAGCGTAAATGCCATAAATGTACATGAATTTCAATCCAGTATGAATCTTTAGTGTGTGTGTGTGTTGGGGGGGGGGGGGGGGTTTACAGCCTAACAATAATCCTTGTAGGTCGATTTTAATTCAGTATGAATTTAATTGTATGTAGTTTTACAGTCTGACAGACGTAGCTTTAGTGGTTTTAATCCAGTATGAATCAGTGGTGTAATTTAGGCCGTCTAAAGGTTAATCCAGAATGAATCTACAATGTAAGTCACTGTTCAGCCAGACAGTAGTAATTATGGCTTTTATTTCAATCCAGTATGAATCCTCAGTATGTGGTTTTTACAGCCTAACCGTAATCACTGTGGAGTGATTATACACCAGTATGAGTTTGTAATGTATGTAGTTCTTAAGTGGAGTGATTTTAATCCAGTATGAATCTGAAGTGAGGTATTCCTGGGGTTGTTGTTTTTTTGAAGAACTGCAGGATTTGTCACTGTATCAGTGCGCTGTTCCTCGCCTCCCTGCCGCTACACATGTTGAGAATTTTACTGCTACGAAAGTGGGGTTCACACTTGAGCGAGTCCATGTGCCGCGCTGCCTGCCCTGCGCTGGCATTCCTTACAGCCGTAGCCGGCTTTCAGGCCTTATGAGCCATGACTGCCCTGCCTGGAAGCCTTTGTTTGAACACGCAGTTATTTGGACTGCCTGGGTGGGTTTACTTGACTTACCTGCTTCAAAGAAACATGCGCGGCCAAATGTTCCCCTTTCGTGCGGTCAGTAGCAGGTGGCAGGGAAATTAAGTGCAGTAATGTGGAGGAAAGGAGCGGGATGCTTTACCAGCTTTTTATTGGAATACTGATTTTTAGCACCAAGATTAATAGTCAGAGGACAGCTGGAGACAGGCCAAGAACAAATCAATTCAGAGAGCTGGAGGTGGTGGGAAATGAGGCTACTCAGACATTTACAACCAAAATCCAGACACAAACAAAAACAGTCATGGTCCTCGGGCTGTAATAGCAGGGCTTTATAAGTGCTGTATATTGCTAAACACTGCCTGTGATACTGGAGGGAGATTTTCACTCCATCATCTGCAGCCTAAGAATGTGTGGCCAGAGGGCCTGAAGCAGTGTGTGTGTTCATTAAACTGGGGGAACTGGCCTCTCAGACAGCAGGAAACAGTGAAGAGGGTCATGATTGATTTTTGTAAATAGAAGCGAACACGGCTTTAAAAACACAGGCTCTGGCTACAGGTTATAGATTACATCTCACCTACAGTACATGCTGATGTGTGTAGTGCTTCTTTGATGTGGGGGAGGTTCTACACCTTAAGTGATTATTGAGGAGATTCATAGATTCATAATCCATTATGAATCAATGGTGTCATTTTAATAGTCTGACAGTGATTATTGTGTAGGGATTTTAATCCAGTATGAATTTGCAGTGTGTGCCATTATTTGCAGTCTAATAGTAACTGTTAATAAGTGTTGATTGAGTTTCATCCAGTATGAATCATTAGTGTGTGTGTTAATCCAGTATGAATTTATATGTAGTATATACATTTGTATATATTTATATAATATATATTTATATGTTACTGCCTGACAGGAATAGTTGCAGGGTGATTTTAATCTAGTATGAATCTATAGTGTGTGTGGTTTTTAAAAGGCTAACAGTAATCATTGTGGAGCGTGAGTTTAATCCAGTATGAATCTTTAGTGTGTGTGATTTTTAAAGCCTAATAGCAATCCTTGTGTGATTTTAATCCAGAATGAATTTGCAGTGTGTAGTTTTTTTACTGTCTGACAGGAATAGTTCATACTGGATTAAATTTACTCTACGGCCACACAGTCAGACTGTAAAACTACATACAGCAATCATTGTGGAGTGATTTTAATCCAGTATGAATTCATATGTTGTTTTTACAGTTTGACAGAATGATGACTTAGTATGATGACTTAAATCCAGTATGACTCTGCAGTGTGTGCCATTTTTTGCTGTCTAATAGTAACTGTTAATAACTGTTGACTTTAATCCAGTATAAATCCTTAGTGTGTGTGGTTTTTAAAGGCTAACAGCAATCATTGTGAAGTGTTGTTAATCCAGTATGAATCTGCAGTGTTTGAGCAATGTGTGTGTGTGTGTTTCTGACAGCATAATTGAGTGATTTTAATCCAGAATGAATTTGTAATGTAGGTAGTTTATACAGTCAGACAGAAATAATTAAGCATTGATTTTAATCCAGTATAAATCTACTTTGTAAAAGTTTTAACAGTCTGGCAGAAGTAATGGTGAAGTAATTTTAAGCCAGTATGAATTTGCAGTGTGTGTTTGTGTGTATGTTTCTTACAGCGTCATTGAGCGATTTTAATCCAGATTGAATTCGTAATGTAGGTAGTTTTTACAGTCAGAAACAATTAAGCATTGTAAGCACCAGTATGAATTTACACCATGTTTAATTTGTAAAATGTGAGAGTACAAACTGTGATTATAATCCATTATGAATGTATGGTGTCATTTTAACAGTCTGACATGAGTAATGGTGGAGTAATTTTAAGCCAGTATGAATTTGCAGTGTCATTTTTTAAAGTCTAATAGTACCTGTTAATAACTGTTGAGTGACTTTATTCCAGTATGAATCTGCAGTGTGACAGCATGACAGTAATCATTGTTAAATTAATCCAGTATGAATAGGTGGCGTAATGTAAATAATCTGATTTTGCTAATTGTGGAATAAATTCTGAATGAATCTGGAATGTCGGTAATTTTAATGTCTGACAATAATAATGATTATAATAGATTTTATTCCAGTATAAATTCTTAGTGCGTCTGTTTTTTATAGGCTAACAGTAATCATTGTTGATTGACATTATGCAGTATGAATTTGTAAAGTATGTCGTTTTTTAATCCAGTAAGAAGTTACAGTGCGTGCTGTTCAGTATGATCCAGTATGAATCGGGAAATTGCTGTATGGCTTTTTATGATTATTGAATGTCTTTATTAAAAATGTCATTGTAACCCCTTTACCAATCAGTACTGATTAAGATGCATGTGGTTTTCTGTAGGAGATGTGGGCTGAGATGGGACTGGGAGCTGATTGGCCAGCAGAGGTGGGCAGCGGCAGCACGGCAGAAAACAGCGGCGAATGTGACGATGAAGACGGCTGTCAAGGATCAGGGGATGAAGAAGATGCAACAAGTGAGTCTTTCTCTGTACTGGTCAGAACTAGTGGACTAGTAGAACAGCTCCTGGCCCGACTGACATGAAATATGACACAGATAATAAGACTGGCAGTGATATGAAGGCGCCAAGATTTTTGAAAATATTGGATTATCAAAATATAAACAATACCCTTTTCTGTTTGGTGTCTAAGGTTGGCAGACGTTCATTTTTAACTTGAGCTATTAATCTAAATCACACTATATGGACAAAAGTATTGGGACACTCTTACACATTCATTATTTCTTCTGATATCAAGGATATTAAAAAGAGTTTCTGCTGCTTTTATTAGAGTAACTGTCTTTGCTGTCCAGGAAAGAAGGCTTTCTACTAGATTTGGTGGAGCATTGCTGTGAGGATTTGATTGCATTCCGCAGTCAAACTCAAGAGAGTTAGTGAGGTCAGGATGTTAGATAATGATCAGCACCCCACCTCATCATCCCCAACTTATCCCAAAAGTATTGGAGTAGATGGAGTACCACCACCATCATTCCAGACAACACAGTTCTTTCAATGCTGGGGGCACTTAATACCCATTGAGCCCACCATTAGGCAGCATGGTACCAATAGGTTCATGTTGATCTGCTCCAGATAGTCCTACTGTATTGGCAGTACGTCTCTACAGGGACTAGACAAGCTAAGTGTGTGTGTTTATTTGCTCGTCTGTGTCAGCAACGGGTGCAACTTAAAGTAGCTGAATGCATTCCTTAGAAGGGGTGTCCACAAACATTTGGACATATAGTTTAGCTATAAAGACTAAGGCCATTTGTTTCTATTGTGATGATTTAAGCGTGCAGTTAGCACAGCGCTAATTGGTGGGGTTTAGGCTTTCATCACTTTCATTACCTCAGCAGAAGGATGAAGCAATCTTCATGTCTTTGCAGAGCTGTAGGTTGGGCCCAGCACAGCAATAATAGTCATTGTGTTTGGCGCATTTCCATCCTCAATGTATTGTTGTGCTAAATGTGGAGCTCCACTCAGCTGCTGACGCAGCATCCGACCAGGTTCTGAACACAACAAAGACATTTTGCATAGAATTAAAATGCTGAAGGCCCGTTATGTGCTGGTTGGACATCGATCTGGTGTTTGTCCACTTTCCATTGTTACGCCATTGTGAGGTACTGTTCTCATTATACTCCCCTTCACTAGACGACGGGTGGTAGAAACCATACTAGCCTGATGGAATCCATTAGATAACATTAGAGCCACATCCAATTACATTCGAATGTATTTATACACTTTGCCAATACATTTCTAATGCAATATTAATTGAATGTTCTCAGTACAGGAGTCATGCAGCAGATGTCTTTCTGGATCCTATTCGTATGGATTTTACATCTAAAAACATCCAGATCCATATCTGTGCACTGCTCAGGCTCTCAGCGGTGCACAGCTGATAATGGAGTCATGTTTGGTCATCTTTAGTGTGGCATACCACTCTCAATAGATAATCAATGGCTTATTAAAAAAGAAAGCGGAGGGTTGATATTGATCTTTCAGAGGTCAGGTTAGGCCACTGCTCTTCCTTCACTTCTCAAGTCCTTCAGATGTAACCTCTGACCTACGAGCAAGTGTGTGAGGGGAATGCAGCACAGGAATATTCAGCTGCACTCTCAGCTTGCTGTCATATTAAATAAATGTTGACTTGTTGAAGCAAACCCATCGCCCCTAAAACAACTGCGATAGCCTGATGCGGCTAAGGGTCGGGATTAATGACATGCAGGGGAGCGGCTCTTTGATTCTTTGATCTGATTCAATAATTTGATTCAATTAGGATTGCTCAGGAAACAATTCAGTGTATTATAAAAGCTCAGATTTTGCCATGATTTGATTTTGGTATGATCCAGAACGATGTATAAGTTACTATTTAAAAAAGAAAACACTATAGGGACAAAAGTATTGGGACACAGCTCTTAAATCTCTTAAATTCATGGAATTCAGGTGTTTGATTCAGTCCCATCGCCACCACAGGTGTATAAAATCAAGCCCCTAGCTCTGCAGTCTGTCTTTCTTACACACATCAGTGAAAGAACGGGAGGTTCTAAAGAGCTCACTGAACTCCAGCGAGGTTCTGTATGTAATAGGAGACACCGCTGCACCAACTACAACAAGTCAGCTGGTGAAATTTAGACCTTACCTCCTAGATCTTCCTCCATCAGCTGGACACTTAGGACAGGGATTGTGAGCCAGGCCCTCTTGTCCAACATCAGTATCTGCTTTTCTGGATGAATGGGCAAAACAAGCACCTAGCCATCACACACACACTCCAAAACCTTGTACAAAGCTTTACCAGAAGAGTGGGAGCTGTTAGAGCTGCAAAGGGGGACCGACTCCAAATGAATGCCATTGGTTTAAGAATGGGACGTCATCCCAGAGGCAAGAAATAATCAAGTTAGTCAATTGCTCATTCTTATTATTCCTCCTAGATGCGGACAACCATAAGAGCTCCTCGTTTCTTAAAAAGCTCTTGGGCAGCTTTCAGCAGTCTGTCAGAGCAGGAGATCTTGTGCTTTTCTCATTTGTGTCCAAAACCCCTCACAGTTAAGTGCTGATGTCAATCTATTATTTTTTCCTTACAATCAACTCTTTTTAAGACCCTTGATTTCGGAAGAAACAACGAATGAGCAGGTGTCCCAATACTTTTGTCCATATCGCGTAGCTAGCTTTAGGGTTAGAAGAAATGCAGATGGAACTTGAAGCTAACTTAGATATCTATAAATCTTCTACAGTGACATATCTACTGGCCAGCATATTCTTCTACCTGATGTTTGGTTCCAATTTGGTCTTAAATGATAAATAAAAAGAGATTCAGATGCCATGATGATGCCTGCGGACACCGTCTGAAGACCAAAATGGAACCGAGCCAAATAGCCCCAGCCAACGAAATGACAGCAGAAGCTTCTGAATATCAGTATAATTCATCAGAACTGATTCCAAAATCAATCCAGTTGAATCACCACCTCAAGACCTAGGTATCAGGATGCAGTGCTACAGCCCTGCACCACCGTCATATGACTGGAAATACAAAAGGGGAATGGAGACAGCGCTAGAGAGGCTAATTTGAGCAGTGCTCTGGAACTGGAACTGAAATGGGTCTCCGTGGCTTTTCATGGCGTTGGCTTTCCACCGCCAGGCGCTGTGCCGTTTAAGCCATTTTCGGAGTATTTTTTCCGTCCTTGCTCTCAGGGTACTGCCAAACGAAGCCAAACGAGGCTGTGGAAGGAATTAGTTCATTATCAGAGCCAGCTGGGATATCCGTAGCTATCTCATTTTAGCAGCAATCAGCAATCACTGAGACTGGGAACCAGATTGGCTTTTGAACAATAACAAAGCTATGAGTCTGCACCTGCCCAAGCAATACACGCATGTTCACTCTGCGGCATGTTAGTAATTCTCAGAGTACTTCTGGGTGGCTGCGGTGATTAAAGCGGTTGCCGAGGAGGACCGCGTTGGAAATAAGTGCCTCTTATTCCGAGCCCAGAATTTAAAAAAGACGGGCCGTTAAACCCAGGAAGGGCCGTTAAACCTACCTCTTTCCAGAACTCCAGAAAACAGAACTGAGAGATTAACCCTTAGATCCCACCAGTGTCCTGTACAGCATGGTCATTAGCTGGTCAACATCTAAGTTCATTAAATTTGTGAGCAGTCAGCTAGCTGGTTGAGCTACCTGTCCCTAGTAAGTAGCTGCGTTCCAAAGCAAAGGCTGCAGGTAAGGAGGGTCATCAATAAAAACTCCTACTTAGTAGCCTGTTGGTCACACAAATGCAACAGTCTGACCAGAATGGTCCCGTCTCTTGCCTGTGCAATTTTTTTTCTGTCAGAAGTTAAAGGAAAACATCAGTGAGGAAGTGAGCTTATCTTTAGCATCTGAAAGCAAAGCTTTAGTCCTCCTTGAGTCATCTCCTTAGTCTTGGACATAACTGGGCTGTCTCTCTTGCATAGTGCATAGTATTGTTGTATTATGACCACCATGTTAGCTCTGATAGCAACATTAGTCACACTCTCTAAATCCTGCTGAAATGTTATGTATCCATGGAAAACACAGCACCCCTTACATATTGCCATGGGCCAAATAATCATATATGTGTATAGTAGCAATTGCAATATTAGCAGTATTTTAGCAATTGTTCTTCTTTTTATCTTGGGTCAGTTAATATAAGGCACATTTTAGCCATTTCTCCCATATAAAAAAAATGATTTTATAATAATACAAATCTATTTTTGTAGTGTATGAAAATGGCCATATTATTTGTATGTTAAAATATGTGTGTATATTTTATACATATATATTGGCATATATTAAATATTAGCCAATAAAATATTTTTGTATTAAATATATTTAAAAATATATTTGTTTAGTTCTTGGTATTAAAAACAAGATATATTTCAAATAATCCAACTGTATCTTTACTGTGTATCTATTTGGTATACAGACAGTATATTAATGTATATTTAAAAAAAACATTTTTGTGTGTGAAATGTATTTTGCAATGAAATGCAATGCATCTCAAATGTAGAAAAAGATATGTCCAGATATATATGTCCAGATATATTTTTTCATAATTTTGCATTATATCCATTGACTGATCAAAATGAAGCAGTTCATTTAAAGCTATGCTAGCCTCGGTAAGTTAGCTAGCTAGGTTCAGTTTTACAAGCAGGACTCCAGGACCCCTTTGACCTTAGCAGGACCCCAGAGCTTCTGATGGTATCAGTCAGTTACCCTATTCATTTCAGAGGAAGCTGGTTATCTCAGCTCATTTTAGTACCATCATCTGCCTGTCTTCTTCCCTCTCTGAGCCATGGCCTGATAACATGTGATAAAAACATGCTAAAACATGAGGGCCATTCGTATTGGTCTGTTTGGTTTATTAATGATCACATGTCAGATCGTATGTGTTTATTAAATGTAGTGGACGAAAGTACAGGTAAAGTACAGAAAAGGGAGATATTCGCCATCGGCAGTTGGAGCCCAGAGAGAGCACAATTGGCCTTGCTTTCTTCAGGGTGGGTAGATGGGCTCTCGTCCCACATCATGGTGTTGCCCATCACTGCCGTCTGCTGGTCGCGCCTTCGGAGCTGGGTATACAGCGATTCCTTCCAGGTGCGTTGGTTGGTTGCCTGGTGATGTTGCATAGGCAGCGTTGGCTGGTTGCACTGACGTTGCACTTGTGTCTGACGGGGCGTGTTGTTGGTCTTTACCCTCGCTTGTGTCGGGAGCATTGCATGCAATAGGCGGAGAATATGTACGGCAGTTCAATGGGTAAAAAAAAATGAGATAGGATTAGGATAATGACCCAACAAGCATGTCAGAAAGTTTACGACGGCTGGTGTGTGACCAACCGACTAACTGGTGAAGCAAATTTCAGACACTAATCAGGTACTGGCTGATTGGTTACAGTTTGAGTAAGGGGGGGGGGGGTTGCTGGACCGTCCCTTTAAAGGAAGGTTTTTAGTCATTCCAGGCCTGTAGCTGTGTAGCATGAATGAGTAAATTTCATGTGCATCTCTTTGGAGATTCCACCTGGGATTAGGCATCGATGTTTCCCCCGGACACACAGAGCCTCAGGGCTGGGGCGTACACTGTCTCTCTCTCTCTCTCTCTCTCTCTCTCCATGTCAATAATGCTAATGAGACTAAATACAGGAAACTGTGATGGATCCTCACAGACACGGTTCCAAAACGCACCCAAAACCCTGAGAGAGCTTCCGCCGGCCCTCAGTCCGCTTTGACCTTACAGCCGGAGAGAGGGATGGGAGACGTGACCTGCTCCTTTAAGCTTCCTGTGGGTTTTATTCCTGTCTTCGCCCCTCTGCCTATCCTGCTCTGGCTCCCTTACACCCCTGACTCTGCAGTGCGTGAGGCGGATGTGGTATTTGGACTGTAACACTATATAGATGTTTATAGAGCTGGAAACTGATAAGTAGTTGCTGAGGCTGGAATATGGGGTCTGGTGTGATGAAATATCAGAAGAGACGTTTGTGTGTTTGTGGGAGTGTGTATTTGTATTTGTGTTTGTTTTTGTCCGGTGTAAGGGCAATGTGCTCCGTACAGGACCTACAGGGCCATCAAAATGGGCCTGACTTCATGCTTTGCCTGGTTTCAAATAAAAGAACAAAGCAATATTGCTGATTGATAATGATTATGGGACATATTATTATATATAGGTGTAATGTGGGACTTATTATTATTATTACTATTATATACCTTCTTATATAGAACATATATGGGACGTATTATTACATATGGTTTAGATATGTACGAATAGACTACATATGGGACACACTATTATTACTTTTTAACATTGGTAGAATATATATGTGTGTGTGTGTGTGTGTGTGTGTTTGTGTGTGTGTGTGGCATGTTATTACTCATAGATCCCTCATAGAGAGAATATTAAGAATATTAAGAATCTATAAGTAATAATATGCCCAATATATAAACAATATATATATATATATATATATATATATATATATATATATATGCATGGGGCATGTTATTACTTATAGGTTCTTAACATTTATAGAATTTATATGGGACATATTATTGTAGATATAGGTACTGTGCTGTTAACTCCAGGGGTGTGTGTGCAAGCCTTTAACTCTTGCCAGTAGCCAAAATAGGAAGCCAGAAGACATGGTGTGTGTCGAACCCTGCAGTGATTAATTGGGACTGCTGGAGTAGCGCAGGGTCTGAGGGTGAGGGGCCATCACTCAAACCGCCAACTAGAGAGAGCCCTCCGGCCTAATAGTGAAATCGCAGCCTTACAAAACATGAATATTTGAGCACATGCAGTACATTACTGAGGTGTGTGTGTGTGTGGACTGAGTTTGATGAGTGTGTGTGTGTGTGTGTCATTTGTGCTTGTGTAAGTGTATGTGTGTACACTGGGTTTGGCCTGAGTGTATATGTTTGATTTGGTGTGTGTGTGTGTGTGTGTGTGGGGGGGGGGGGGTTGGGGGGGTGGACGTCCTCTTCCAGGGGAATTGTGGCCTGGATAATGAAGAAAGAACTCATTAGTGATTCAACTAGGACTGCAGTGAGACAGATACCTTTATAATGCCTACCTCAAGCCTCGAGTGAAGGTCAAACAATTGCACTGTGTGTGTGTGTGGGTGTGTGTGTTTTCGAGAGGGGGGAGGGGAATGGAAATGTAAAATTGTTTAAATGCAATGCCGTATCACACAGTGCTCTATTGTCTTGATCCTGCGAATATCAAATCACATCGTTATAAGAAGAATTCCCTGCCGTTTGCTCGGCACGTCGCTGTGACTGACTGCTCTCATATTGACTTGGCATTCCTGTGTGTCTGGCTTGGTAATTACCAGATTAGTTTCCCAGCATCAAACAGCGGAGCAGGCGTGCTTTGACAGCTTGGTAAACTGTGATTAAGGTGACCTCATCTGTAGTGAATGTGCCCTGACACACACCGTCCACACCGCATCCACACACACCTGTTTCTAGGCCCTATCCGCATTTCTTGTGTTTTTTTATTTCTTGTGATTCCAGAGATGCAGAGATGGGTAGTAAAACATTTTCTGTGCAGTTTTCTGGATGTTTCTAATATATTGAAATATTTATCTTTAATGTTTTTTAAACTATAACTTCAAATAAATTAATAAAAAAATGTAAAGTAAATAAAATATGTATAATTTAATATTTATTTATTATTAATGTAAATTCAGAAAATATTCTATTCTGGATATAAACGCTCAGGTCCTGTAGTTTAAAAAACATTTTATGTCACATTCACTCAATATTACATATCAGGCTGATATTAGTGTGATTATGTAGATGTTGTATTCACGTTCCATAACATTAGCACTTAAATAGGAACGTTATGCAAGAAATTCTTAATAAATTACTTTACTAAATCATTTTTAGTTTCATCTGAATCATTTCATTCAGTCTTAGTTTCTTTTCTAAAATAAAAGTCCCTGTTCATTTAAAATCTTGTACTTTTACTGACAATTATGTAGGTTGTCTGAGGGTGGTCCACCATCAAGCTAGTGGACCTATATATTGTTGCTCTCCAATGAAAATCATGTATCTCCAAAATGACAAAATGAGGGAACTTTTAATGGAAGTCAGGGTAGAAATATTAAACATTTTCAAAGTAATTCAGAGCATTTTATTGGTCTATTCCTCCAGAATTCTTAACACAGGGTACAGAGCAGCTACAGGGTTTGTGCCAGAAACATTGTAATGGCCTAATTATTACTATTTTTGCGTCCCAATTTTTCATAATGTTCCTGAAATGTTCTCGTTATGCTGCAGGTTAACCTTGGAATCTTGATTAACATTCCTATAACGTACTAACGTTAGCTGGGACGTTTACATAACAAAAACGTCTTTCGTTAAATAATAAAAACAGTTTTTCATTTTTGTAATCCCTATGCCTTTAAGACATATATATATATATATGTGTGTGTGTCTTAAATATATAATTTCATCAATGATGAACCACATTGGTTTGTTTGTGCATGTTGAGAGACGTTTTAGGAAGTGTGTATATATATATATATATATATATATATATATACAGTGAGTCCAAGAAGTATTTGATCCCTTGCTGATTTTCTTTGTTTGCCCACTAATAAAGACACTATCCTTCTGCACTTTTAATGGTAGATATATTCTAACATGGAGAGACAGAATATCAAGACAAAAATCCAGAATATAATTTTAAAGAATATATTTTAATTAATTTGTATTTCAATGAGGAAAATAAGTATTTGATCCCTCTTGCCAAACACACTCAATACTTAGTGGCAAAGCCTTTGTTTGCAAGCACAGCGGTGAGACGTTTGTTGTAGTTAACCACAAGTTTAGCACACACACCAGGGGGAATTTTGGCCCACTCTTCTTTGCAGATCCTCTCTAAATCATGAAGGTTGGTGGGCTGTCGCTTGGCAACTCTGACCTTCAGCTCCCTCCATAGATTTTCGATCGGATTGAGGTCTGGCGACTGGCTGGGCCACTCCATGACCTTAATGTGATTTTTCTTGAGCCAATCCTTTGTTGCCTTTGCTGTATGTTTAGGGTCGTTATCATGTTGGAAGACCCAACCACGGCCCATTTTCAGATCCCTGGCAGAGGGGAGGAGGTTGTCCCTCAGGATTGTGCGGTACATGGCTCCATCCATCTTCCCAGTGATGCGGTGAAGTAGCCCTGTACCCTTGGCAGAGAAACACCCCCAAAACATTATGCTTCCACCTCCATGCTTGACGGTGGGCACAGTGTTCTTGGGGTCATAGGCAGCATTTTTCTTCCTCCACACATGGCGGGTGGAGTTGAGGCCAAAAAGTTCAATTTTGGTCTCGTCTGACCACAAAACCTTCTCCCAATAACTTGGTTCATCTTTCAAATGATCATTGGCATACTTGAGGCGCGCCTCCACATGTGCTCTCTTCAGCAGGGGTACCTTTCGGGCACTGCAGGATGTGAATCCATTGTTGCGCAAAGTGTTGCCAATTGTTTCCTTGCAAACTGTGGTCCCAGCTGCCTTCAGGTCATTTGCTAACTCCTGCCGAGTGGTTGCAGGACGATTTCTGACTGTTCTCAGCATCATTGCCACCCCACGAGGCGAAATCTTCTTTGGAGCACCGGGCCGAGGTCTGTTGATTGTCATGTTATACTCTTTAAACTTTCTGATAATTGCACCAATAGTTGTTACTTTCACATCCAACACCTTACTAATCTTTTTGTAGCCCATTCCAGCTTTGTGAAGGTCAACAATTCTGACTCTGAGGTCCTGTGACAGCTCTTTGGTTTTACCCATGTTGGAGACTTGAAATCTGTGTGATCTGTCTGATTCTGTGGACAGGTGTTTTTCACACAAGTGATTAGTGAGAACAGGTGGCTTCAGGTCAGGTAACAAGTTGATTGGGAGTGTCTAACTGGTCTGTAAAAGCCAGAACTGCTAATGAATACTAAGGGATCAAATACTTATTTCACTCCATGAAATACAAATCAATTAATATATATTCCTTAGATTTATTTTCTGGATTTTCTTTTTAATATTCTGTCTCTCCATGTAAGAATACATCTACCATTAAAAGTATAGAATGATCATGTCTTTATTAGTGGGCCAACGAAGAAAATCAGCAAGGGATCAAATACTTCTTGGACTCACTGTATATATATATATATATATATACATATATAAGTGTGTGTAAATGAGCTGTGTTCTGATTGGCTGTTCTGTATTTTGCTTCATTCAAAATGTAGTGCAAACACGAATGTACAGACAGATGTATGTAAATGCCGTCATTTTGTGACATCACAAAAGCAGGTAATTCAGAACAGTCCATATATGGATATGTTTATAGACTGCATCAGACTGTTATTGCAATTAAATAATTTGATTTATCATATGGACGCTTTACATAAATAGTCACAAAAAATCTAAATCAAAATCAATTCAAAATCAAAATCAATGTGAATTTCCCCACTGCGGGACTAATAAAGGACTATCTATCTAATAAAGGACTATCTATTAAACAGCTAAAATTAGAACCACATCTCCAGTTATCATCTGCTCCACCACTGGGCTCCATTATTTTAGGGTTCTAGGGTAAAGAAGGTCATACCGTGTTCTAAACCACATTGTTTGTGCATGTCGAGAGACGTTTTTGGGAGTGTGTTTACCGAGATGACATTGGTGACAGTCTAAGTCCAGTGTTTATTAGCAATGTTAGTCTAGCATCTCCCATGATAACCTTCTGTTACCAAACATGTCTTAGCTGGACGACTGCAAATGTGGGATCAGTGATTAAGCATGTTTACCCTGATAGCAAGAGAATGACAGACCACTGTAGGCCCGATAACGGCATAGCCGGCGGTCCGCTCGCATTTTGCTCGGTGCATTCTGGGCAAGTTTGGTTAAGCATTAGCAAACGTATTAGACAAAATACCACTTTTTAATCCCAGTTATTCAGTTTACTTATTTGTCTTTCATTTCTTACTTTTGGTATTCTTACAATATAATTTCAGAAACATTTTTAGGTCGTAAGTTATTTTCTAAAATAAAAGTCTCATTTAAAGTCTGCTTTTTTATTTTTTACATTTGCAGCATTAATGATAATCAATTTTAGTAATTTTAAGGTTTTACTGAAAAATGAATACATAAGTACATAAGCTGTTTACTAATAAACTACTCAGGTAGTTGGTTTAATATCCACCAAAGAAAGAACAGCCTGTCTTGGGTGTTAGCTTATCTAAGCTAATAGCTAGCTAACAGGCACACACAAATGTAAACAAATTACAAATATTTTTTAAATGAAATAAAATGATTAATTTAAATAAATCAATTATAAAATGACTGAATATTGTTCAAATATTACTGTTAATGAGTCACAAAAATACAGTAGCTATCTAGCTCTTTCTTACAGGGAACAGTGTCCTGCTGTAATGTGAGTAGCTGTAGTTTCACCTCCGACCCCTAACACACCCGAATCTCATCAGCTAATTAGCTACTAATGAAGCTGTCTGGGAGGTGAAACTCCAGCGCAGAACTAGGACATGGAGACATTAGCATTAGAGAAATACAGCAGATATTGGTGGAGGAATCATAAAGATTGCCTCCTGCCCCTTCCTCCGCTTACCCTTCCCCCAGGCAGGCAGACAGCGAGGGGGAAGGGTGGTGGGGGAGATTAGGCTGGCTCCCAAGGGTGGCACTTGGCTACCAGCTAATCGCTGGTGTCTTTCTGAGCCAGCTCTTTCTGTTACGGCAGGTTTGCCGAGCGGATAACACGGATTTCTTCACCACACTCGTCCGTGTCTGTTTCTCTGGGACGTGGTTGTTTAGTTCTTTTGTTTAGTTAGGCCTAACGCGTATTCGTTAATGTAATTAAACAGGTTCAAATTCAATTTCCTTGTTATCTGTTTAGCCGTGTTTTATGCTCTGCACCTCATCATCACAGCAGCTAACCATTAGAGAGGAAGGAGGAAAGTAACATGGAAATTAACATGAATTTACAAAAATTCCAATTAAAATTCATATCTCTTAAGCTGCACGCAGCTTGATAGAGACAATTTGCTGCTGATCTGCTGGGTGTGCTGCACCCCTGTAGTGCTTGATGATTGCATATTAATATCCACGGCCGCCTCCAAAATGTGTTATATACGATGTTTGCGCTAAAATGCCGAAGTTAGTCGTACCAGCAGCATTACTGAGCTTTTCATCTCAGTTGGGGGGAGAAAACGGAGCCCAGAAGTATTTTCTTTCTTCCTTTTATGTGCGAACGTCTCTTTTTTTGTGGCATTCTTCATAAGCGTGATTATGAAGATGCCAGAATTCATTGTAATTCCTCGCAATCCCGCTGTGGGTTGGCACTGGCATGGCCTTGGCATTACTGGTATGCCATAAATGGCGTCATCTCTCAACACCTGCTGCAGTTGCTGTGGCTATGAATGAATGGAGGAGATTTTGTCTGGTCTAATTGAATATCAAAGCGTATTATTAACCCATCATGCCTCCTTAGCCGTGTATGGTGGGTGGACGCATTAACAAAAGGCCTTTGTCTGGCGCTACGCACCACTGTCTGTCACGGCGAGACTCTTTCCTGAAATCTGTAAAATGAATTGAAGCCCTGCTCTGCTCTCTCTCTCTTTATTCTATGGTGTGAATTAGCTCATATTCATCATCTTTGCTGTAGCTTAAGCATCAGTCTAAACGCCTGCCCTCTTAGGAAAAAGAAATCGCAAAAAAAAAAAAAAAGCCAGGCCCACCCAACAGGGTAATCGGGCCGATTATTTAGAGTATGTTTTTAGGCTGATTTGTTCTTCCCGACAAAAAAGGTCTCCCAGATTCAAGGCGATGATCTTCCCGGACTATCCTCTAGTGTATCCTGTAATGAGCCAAACAGAATCAGAAGCTCGCGGAGGCTTTACCAATGAGGACGTAATCCAAGTTCGTAGTCAAAACACAGTCCAAGGTCAGTTTCTAAAGTGTAGAGGGTCAAGGTCCAGATTCCAAAACACAAGCAGATAATCCAAAGGGTAAGACCGGGATCGGGAATATGAGTACAAACCTAAAGCCCGGGATTAAATACTACACTAGTGTGATTACAAACAGGTAAAAAAACATTAGTAGTCCGCAATTAGTAGGCCCGCAACCAAGTCACAGACATGTTTAACCATTACAGTTGCGGTCAGAGTCGCAGTCCCATGCCTACCCCTGTCCACCTTTGAAAGCACCTATGGACACATGAGCATCAGAACTCAACAGCAATAGAAGAAGGTCCCCTGGTCAACATGTAAAAGAAATTCCGGAGTCGTGTGACTCGTCGGGTGACCTGAGAGTCTGGAAACTATGTGAATCACTCTGGAAATGCATGACATAGTGTGAATCCTATGGTGTGACGCAACAGATAACATCACTACCTGCCAGTGAGCTACAACACCACATGGTTTGATTCCCAGACTGGGTGACTACGCTGCGCTACACCAATAAGAGTCCTTGGGCAAGACTCCTAACACTACATTGGCCCACCTCTGTTATACGAGTGAATAAGAGTGTCAGCTAAATACCCTAAATGGTGTCTATAATCCAATCGTCAGTCCTCCGGTCTTCCTCCGAGCAGTCGGGCCGTCCTGATTGTGATTCGTAAAATTTTAAAATGTTATTATTGATAATCGTCTGTAGTTTCCTGTAGTGTGGGGAGGATGCCAATTCTCTCATGGGAAGCAGTGGCCCTTTCCAGCCTGTTCTGAATTTTCTAGAACAAGAGATTCGCAGCATGAAAGTGCAGGACCAGATCTCAAATCTCAAAGGAATGTTCCTCTGAATGTCTTGAGAAATCCATACCTTGAAAAATAGAGGGTGTTTTGAGAGCAAGGGGAGGCCCTACCCAGTATTAGTATATTAGTATTTTAGTGTTCTTCCACATTGAGAGTCTGTTAAACTGATTCCAGCCTAGACTCCAAGTCCTAAAACTTTAGATTCCTGAATTCCTTTAGCCTGAAACAAAAATATGATTCGAAACACATTCGTCACCCAGCGATAATCCAAACTATGGGCTTTGTGCACTGACATATTGATCTCCTGCATGGCCCCTGCTGCGTGTCGTCTTTTCCCTTTAGACTATTTGTGGCGTGATTAGTCAGGCTGCTTGTTTTGGCTCTGTGGCTCTGGGGCTCTGAGAGAATGTGAAGAATGACCAGTCTTAATGTCCTGTCTGTTCATAACTCACCAGCATGGTCAATGCAGCCTGACAGTGATCAGTCGAAGCATGCATTGATGCACCATCTTACGGAGGTGATTAAAATTAAACTACCTTCTGGAAATGATGTGAGGTCAGATATTCACATGATCAGAGGGTTGCGGATACACCATTGAGCTTGAACACTATGACCTCTTGACATGTCGACCTGTTGAATGTGGGATGTAAAGGTCTCTAAATCTCTGGAACGTCTGAAAAGCTTGTGGGGCGGCTCCCGGTCTGCATGAGTCTTGATGATGGACAAACTACACACCAGTGATGTGGTGTTGAGTATCTACAAAGGCTACAAAGGCTATCCCGTCTGGGCTGAACCAAGTCACAGACATGTTTAACTATTACAGTTACGGTCAGAGTCGCAGCCCCATGCCTACCCCTGTCCACCTCTGAAAGCACCTACAATGGACACATGAGCATCAGAACTGGACAGCAATGGAAGAAGGTCCCCTGGTCAACATGGAAAAGAAAAGCCAGGTATGTCCACAGGGCTGCTGTTTACAGTGTGGGACGAAGACATCAGACCAACATAGGGAATGTGATGTCATGGGAAGTGTCCACCTGGCAAACCCTTGGTTCAGGCTTTCATGTGGACATCAATCAGACATGTGCCACCTGCCTGAATGTTGTTGAAGACCAGGTTCACCCATTCATGCCATCAGTACTCTGTGAAGACTCATTTGAGGAGCATATTGAAGAGCTCAGGGTGTTGCCTTGGCCTCCAAATTCCCCAGATCTGAATGCAATCAAGAATTTGTGTGGATGCCTGGAACAACAAGCCTGCACAGGTCTAAAAGGATTACATCAAGGTGCCACAGGACACTTTTTGGGGGCGGCCGTGGCCTGTAGGTTGGAGAAGTGGCCTTGTGATCGGAAGGTTGGCGTTTTGATCCCCTGACCCGTCGGGACATGACTGAAGTGCCCTTGAGCAAAGCACCTAACCCCCAACTGCTCACTGCTTACCTCAACTGCCACATGTACTCACTTTTCTGCATAGTGTGTGTGTGTGTGTGTGTGTTCACTATACAGATGGTTTAAGGGCAAAGGTCAGATTCTTATATGTCCAGCACAAATAGTGATTGAGTGATTCTTCCTCCTTCAGATGTCTTATTGAGTCCATACCTCAGGTCAGTCCTCAGTTTTGTTGGCACAAGGAGTACATACGGTGTCTTAGGCTGGTGGTCATAATGTTTTGGCTCATTGGCATGTGTCACCCAGGCGAACACCGTTACTCTGGCCGGCAGCAAGGACCTTAAATCGACGCCATTGCTTAAAATGCCACGATGTCAAACAGTAGTGTGATGGTGATAAATCACCTGTGGGCAGGAATGTGTGTGTATGTCTGGTGTGTGGGTAGATAGGGGTAGTTGTACACTGCACACACACACACACACACACACACACTTTACACACGCACAAGCACCTTCAGGCATTCAGCCACAGTAATCCTCAGTACCACGCAGAGCTGATCTGAATATCCGTGAGAATTGATTTACAGTGTAGGCAAATTTAGTGGTTTCGTAAGTGTGATATTATATACTGTATATGATTTCCCTGTCTTACCTGGAAGACAGCCTCACACACACACACACAATCGCACAGGGTATTATCTCCCTCACACCTCTCCTTCCAGTACCGAGAAGCCCCTAAGGCATCGCACCTCTGCTGTGATATGGCTCGGATAAACTTTCTGTTTTCATCAGCGTACACGGCTCCCCTCGCGCAGATCCGAGATAAATGACTCCTTTGTGCATTGTGCAGATGGCACAGTGGCCATTGTGCACAAGCCGGTGTCGAGTTGCGTACGGTTGAGGTGTGTCTGCTTCCCTCCACTCCTCCTTTCTTTGTATCTGAGGCAAGATGAGTCTCCCTCGAATCTGCGACATGGATGTCAGGTGTTGGGGTGTGGAGAACGAGGAGAGTTGGGAAGTAGGCCTACAAACATCCTTAATAACTCAGGACTGGCCTGATAGGTCGCAGAGACAGAGGCTGTGCTCAGTGCCTTGTAGGCCTTTAGGGAAGGCCTACTGATTTCTGACAACTTACAAATGCGGTATTTTAAGAGTAATATTGTATTACTGCTCTTATTTCATTGTTAAAGCAGCACTATGCAGTATTTCTACCCTTAAAAAGCAGCTTCGGTATCATAGGATAGCACTGCAGTCGTTGCTACTTCTAACTGCACTACGTAACTTGCAGGAAAACACTTGCAAGAACTGTGTAATCCCAGTCATATTAGTGTAAAATCCTGTAGGATTAGTCTACCGCCTCAGTCCACATGCTTCTCTACCCTCAGATGCTGCTTCTGGAGCGCTCAGCTTGTCCAGAAATGCACATAAAAAGCATGTGCATCTGTTAGTGGTGGCTCGAGGTGCAAATTTCACTTCCCAACTGTAGGGGGAGCCCAGAAGCAAGACATGCCTATTCTCGCATAATGCTGCTTTAAGTTCTGGTTGGAAATGAAAGGGTTCAATCAGAAGCTGGTCTGAGAACCTTTAGCAATCAAATGAACTACCGATGTCATTTGAACCAAGGAATCAACCAATCAGGCTTTGGTTTACAACGGACTAGTTCTGTAAAGGAGAGAACGGTCACTCTAGAACTGGAAGTTCTAGATGTTAGTATCTGTTTATGTGTATGTGGAGAACGAGGGTTGAGAAGTAGGCCTACAAACATCACTATAACCCAGGGTCTGGTAGGTTGCAGAGGGTATGCTCAGGGTCTTCTAGGCCCTCAGGGAAGGCCTACGGATTTCTGAGACGCTATTTTAAGAATGGTGTTGTATAGTATTAGTGTATAATGTCACACTAATGTCTGGAAGTTCTAGATACCTTAATATCTGTGAATATGAGCAGCGCAGTGTGTATGTATGTGTATGTATGTGTGTGAATGTGTGTGTGTGTGTGTGTGTGTGTGTGTGTGTGTGTGTGTGTGTGCATGAGCTCCCGGCTGGCGCTAAGCCCTGCTGTGATATATGGCCTTTATCATCTGCTGTGCATTAGGTAGGCGTTAGGAACCACTCATACACCAATTCCTGTCACAATACATAAAAACAACACCGGTGTGTGTGTGTGTGTGTGTGTGCGTTTATGTGTGTGTGTGTGTGTGTGTGTGTGACGCACATTTGTCATTGTAATTACATCAGACTTGCTCTGATGTATCTATTCTCCAGAAGAGCTGAATGACTCTGGTGCTTCTCCAGTAAAACCCCTGCAAACCTGTGAGCAACAAAGATGAAGAGTTGTTGAGCCCAGACAAAATAATAATAATAATAATAATAATATTTATTAGTATGTATTGTGTAAAATATAATATTACATATATATATATATATATATATATATATATATATATATATATATATACTTAAAAAGATATATTCATATAGTCATTATTTATATTTATTTTTTAGTTATTATTTTAGTTAGTGGCTTTTCTGAGTAGTGTGTGCATGTATGTGTGTGTTCACTATACAGATGGTTTAAGGGCAAAGGTCAGATTCTTATATGTGCAGCACAAATGGTGATTGAGTGATTCTTCCTCCTTCAGATGTCTTGTGGAGTCAATACCTCAGGTCAGTCCTCAGTTTTGTTTGCACAAGGAGGACCTATGGTGTCTTAGGCTGGTGGTCATAATGTTTTGGCTCATTGGCATGTGTCACCCAGGTGAACACTGTTACTCTGGCCGGCAGCAAGGACCTTAAATCGACGCCATTGCTTAAAATGCCACGATGTCAAACAGTAGTGTGATGATGATGGTCAGAGTTGTTGAGCCCAGACTAAGATTAATCTTTTCATTATATAAAAATAAGAAGAAATAATAAGATAATACAATTGATTAAATAAAATTACTTACACCAGTTACATACACACTAATAAATAGTATTATTTCATCACATATATTTGACAAATAATAATAATAATATTTATTAGTATGAATTGTGTAAAATATAACATTAAATAATATATGGCTAATATGTCTAAATAGTTAATTTACATATATTACACACCGAGTCCACCTGACCCTGAGACTAAGACGAGGATTCCAAATGAGGTCAAGACTAAGACGAGACAGAGACCACCCGTCTATGGTCTCAAGACTCGAGGACTTACCACACTACTGTATACATTGTATTATTATGGTAACATTGTATACGATGTGTGTGTGTGTGTGTTGTGTGTGTATTGTGTTGATGACTCTCTTTATTTCTCATTTTTTATATTCATCCCTTCCCTTCCAGACCGACTACTCCCGACCGTCCAGCCCCCGACAGCAATATCCCCTACGAAGATGTCCTCTAAAGCAGCAGCCTGCACTCTGGACTCCTCCTCTCTCCTCCTCTCCCTCCCTCTCCTCCTCCCTCTGCTGCTGTCCCACCTGGGCCTGGACTCTGCCTGACCACCCTGTTGCACAGAGGAGTTCAGGAGGACACGGACGGTGGAGGACCGAAGCATGCACTTGCACTGGACACTTAGACAGACGTTCATACATTCACGGATGACCCCGCCATGCTGCATCTCTGCAGGCTGCTCTCCGCCAGCCGACCAGAGCCAGACCCCTCGGCCTTGGCTCTGGAGGAAGTGCCTCTAATTTCGACTGTCTACTCCGTTAGGTTGTGTTACGGATCACCGTTTTTGCACACTTGCTCGTTTGCCCTTCATGCTTTGTAGTGTATTTGTTTCACTGTCTTGTTGGCAGCTTATTTAGTGCACTAGCCATGGAAATAGTAACTGATATCGGGGGGATTTGGGGACATTTTGATTTCTATCAGCAAAGCAAGTTCATACACGTCGCTGGTTGGGCGCATCACAGCGGTAGCACACTAAAATTCACTGAGTGCAGAATTTTTACAGTTAGACTTGTTAGGAAATGTGTGTATTGCAAGCAAATGCATAGTTGCAGGATATCTAAGAACATGGGATGAAGCAATGTTTATCAATGTCGTTATCAATATCCAATATTGAGTGTTTATGTTCAGCAACATGTCATTGTAGCTACACTCTTCAAAAAAGGGTTCTTTAAGGAGTCTTTAGTTAAGACAATGATTCAATAGATCCATGACGCCGCAGTGAATCATTTGCATGCTTAAATGGTTCGATGCCTGGTTGAAAAGTTCTTCAGATTGGGGGAAACCTTTTGTAGATGGTCTTATCTAGAACCTTTTGAATGGTAGGGGGTCATATGGCAAGGGTTATCAGCTGCCCTTGTAGGACTGTAGATCTTCTCTGTGTTCAACAGGGATCAGATGTGATTCCTCTTTTAACGTTTGTTGGATCATGAGAATGTGTTGATTTCCCTAACGCTCTAAAGAACCTCTGAGATTGGTCAGGATGCTCTTAGCACTTTGTAAAGACATGCAGTATTTGCTTAGATGCACGTTTGGATATTGCAGTCTTCTCCAATACCAGATTCATGAAGGCTGCTATCGTAATAGCGATTAACAAATAATATATCGTTCAGCTCTTCTATAAACTGCTGATGGTTCACTGGTTCCTGCTCTAATCCGAAATACCTCAACATGCCCTTTAGCATTGTCTAGATATTAGCATCTGGTGTAGAGATACCACTTTTGGTGGTCCATATTTCCAGTATGATGATATTGACATTGGCTGATACCAATCCACAGAATGATAGATCTCTAGGAAGATAGATCTCCAGGATTATAGATCAGTAGGATAATAGATCACCAGGATAATACATATCCAGGATGATAGATCTCCAATATGGTAGATCTCTAATAGCATAGATCTCCAGGATAATAGATCTGAAGGATGATAGATCTCCAGGATTATAGATTTCCAGGAAGATATATCTACAGAATTATAGATCTCCCGGATGATAGATCTCTATGATATTAGATCTCCAGGATGATAAATCTCCAGAATTATCAATTTCCAGGATTGTAGATCTCAGAATTGATAGATCCTTAGGATGATACAGCCTCCAGGATGATATATCTCCATGATTATAGATCCCCAGACTGATAAATCTCCAGGATGATAGATCTCCAATATGGTAAATCTCTAATAGTATATATCTCCAGGATGATAGGTCTCCAGGATGATAGATCTCCAATATGGTAAATCTCTAATAGTATATATCTCCAGGATGATAGATCTCCAGGATGATAGATCTCCAGGATTATAAATCTTCAGGATTATAGATTTTAAGGAAGATATATCTCCAAGATGATAGATTTCCAGGTAGATACATCTACAGAATTATAGATCTCCCGGATGATATATCTCCAGAAAGATAGATCTCCAGGATGATAGATCTCTATGATATTAGATCCCCAGAATGATACATCTCCAGGATGATAAATCTCCAGAATGATCAATTTCCAGGATTGTAGATCCTTAGGATGATACAGCCTCCAGGATGATATATCTCCATGATTTTAGATCCCCAGGATTATAGATCCCCAGACTGGTAAATCTCCAGGATGATAGATCTCCTGGATGGTAGATCTCTAATAGGATCAATCGCCATGATAAATCTTTAAGATGATAGATCATGAGATTGATACATCTCCAGGATGATAGATTCCCAGAATGGTAGATCTCCAAATTGATAGATCTCCAGTAGTTGTTTTGAGTTCCTTGATTTGCTCAATACAGTTTAAATACAGATTATATTAAAGAAACCTTCTGCAGTCAAAGCTAAACTACAACCTCACCTCTCTGTTTTTTGTAGGCCATGTGGAGCGTGAAGCAGTTTGTTGTGTTGTATGTGTATGACTGTATGTGTACGGACTTTTATGACTTGTATACAGGAGAGTATTGCAAGATTTCTAGACCTGTGTAAGAGGTAAAATGTGAATTAGCATATTTATGTGGTAACCTACAGTGTGTACCCAGCGTAAGTACCGTGCCGGGTCGTCCGCCAGCGATGAGAGTAACCAATACAAAGTGAATGAGAGATGCTTGATGACTTAATTGAACCCCTAATTAGATTAACGCAGCAAAATATGATGAAGCTATAATTCAGACAAAACCTCGTAATACTGCCATTGTCTACAGGTTGTTGTTCTACACGCATCAGTTCTGACAGCACTTCTCAGCATCCTTCTCAGACTTAAATGGAAGCGTTGGCGTCGATTAATCCCCCCTTAGCGGAGCTGTCTGGTGTGTACCTGGAACATGTGTTGACAATAATGTGTTATGAGGCGCTCACACATAAGTCAGTCAATAAAAACACTGTAGACGTTTGAAAGGTTTCAGCACCGTGCAATATTCTCCACATCGGTAATAATAAACATATTCACAGTCATCTCAACCATAACATCAAAACCACCTGCTTATTATTGGGGAGGTCAGCCTTGTGTTGCCAAAACAGCTCTGACCCATCAAGGCCTGGACTTCACAACACCTCTGATGGCATTAGCAGCAGATCCTTTAAGTCCTGTAAGTTGTGAGCTGGGTGGGACCTCCATGGGCATCAATGAGTCTTGGGCGCTCATGACCTTGGTGGTCCTTCCTCTGAGCACTTTTAGTAGGTACTGACCACTGCATACCAGGAACACCTCACAAGACTTGCCTTGTCTTGTTTTGGAGATGTTCTGACCCAGTTGCCTAGCCATCTCAAATTGACCCAGTTGCTTGCCCAAATGGTCCTTTGGTGCTTGCTGCCTAATATATCTGCCTGATGAATCAATGTTATTCACTTTACCTGCCAGTGGTTTTAATGTTATGGCAGATTGGTGGATTTAGTAGTTTACTGCATATTACATTTTAGGATTAATAACTAATAAATAACCCTGTAAACACAATAACACAAACCTTATTGTGCTGAAAATGGACTGTGGACGTTGGACTGTTACCGTGGATAAAAGTAAGATCTTTAACCCTTTAAAGTTGGGGTTAAAGAATGGATATGTTCTTTGGAATTTACGAGATTTACGCGATGAATAAAAATGAATAAAATGTGTTACATCAACACAATTCCTGCCAAAAGCGGCAACCAGAAAAACAGCAGCTGTGTTGATGCAGCATAATTTATCCATGTGCAACCACTTGACACATTTTTTTCCTTTTTTCAGTGATATGAACTCAACTGTGGTCGATGACACCCAGTTATTAACATCAGACACCTCTTACATTCACGAGACTGGCAGCTTAATGCACTGTGTGTCATTAGATGCACTATAATTTATGTCAATTGTTTAATTAAGTGTGTAATTTTGAAGAGGCACATAAAAATGCCTGGACAGGCCTGCGTAGGCCACATTTCCTGCCACTAAGTCGCTTACTCTGTAGCTAAATTACTGGGAAAACCACGGCCATGCTGCGCCATGCCTTACCATATGTGTCCTTATACACGTACAATAAGTACAATAAGTCAGTATATACAGACATATATCTGCCATAACATTAAAACCACTGACCGGTGATGTGAGTAACACTGATTATCTGGGTCCAGTGGCACCTGTCAAGGGGTGGGATCTACAGTCGACAGTTCTTGAGGTTGATGTGTTGGAAGCAGGCATCAGAGACACTTTGACAAGACCCAAATTGAAAGTGATGACTGGACGACAGGGTCAGAACATCTCCAAGACACCGGGCAGGTCTTGTGGGGTGTTTCTGCAATGAGGCGGTCAGTACCTACCAAAAGTGCTTCCAAAAGAACAACCAATCAAGAGTCATGGGAGCCCAAGGTTCATTGACTTACAGGACCTACTTAAAGAATCTACTGCTGATGTTAGTCTTGGTGCCAGATACCACAGCAGGACACCTTCAGAGGTCTTGTGGAGTCCATGCCTCTATGGGTCAGAGCTGTCTTGGTGGCTCAAGGGGGGCCGAAACAATATCAGGCAGGTGGTTTTAATGTTGTGGCTGATGTAAGCACTATGACTAACTGTTCATTTATTCTCGGTTATTTTTTTTAATTATCGCCCCACTTTCTATGTGAATAATCATCAGCGTTATTACGGCACTGCTATCAGCTAATGTGGAGGAAGAGCTTTGCGTTTACATAATTGCTCATAATGGTACTTAACATAAGCCTCGCATATGATGGATTATAGGCTGAGGGCAAATCTAAACCAATTACAAACATTACGTTTGCTTCAGCAGTGTGGAACCTTATGACCCTGGTTTAACCCACGCTTCACTTCTCGCTCACAACTTACAACATAATAATACGCCAATTCCCACCCACCGGCTAGGATGTGTCCATCACATGATGCTACCAACACTCGTTGGGTGAAGGCTAGCATGTGCCTTCTCTGAGACATATGAAGCTCCACCATATCATTTTCTATACTGCTGTTAATGGAACTGCTGTCAGCTCAACAGGCTTGGAGGAGAACACTACCCAAGTGGCCTGTGGTGCTCTAGGAAGTCTGGAGAAGTCTAAGCGAAGTCTGTTATTAAGCCTAAGCCCTGTTAGTTCTCTAAGCCCTTGTCAGCAAATGAAATGATAATAAAATTAAATAGCTATTAATAGATGTATACTGTATTTACAATCGGACAAAAGTATTGGGACACCTGCTCATTCATTGTTTCTTCTGAAATTAAGAGTATTAAAAAGAGTTGATCCTGCTTTTGTTGGAGTACCTGTCTCTACTGTCCAGGGAAGAAGACTTTCTACTAGATTTTGGAGGAGGAGCATTGCTGTGAGGATTTGATTGCATTCAGCGAGATCAGCGAGGTGTAGGAAGATCAGCACCAAACCTCATCATCCCCAACTCCCCAGATCCACTTCACACCTATCTAGCCCACTTCTGGCATTAGACATGGTTGCCAATAGGTTCAGGTCTATCTGCTCCAGAGAGTCCTATTCTATTGGCGATACAAGCTGTGTGTGTGACAGTATGTATGTATATGGACCATTCATATATTCACCATGTTCCAGGAATGATGGAGCAAGGCTTACCCTTACCCACCTTTATCCCCCCCCCCCCCCACCCCCCAAGTTTCTTTATTTAGTTAATGCGGGTTTAACGAGATAAAGGAGATATGACTCAGGGTAATTGGCCTTTACATTCTTTACAGTTTCTTTATCCCCATTTAGCTCAGACCCTCATCTCACACACCTGATCCAGGTGATGTGGGTCTTCTGTATCAGATGTAGCAAATGAGGGTTCCTACTCAACTCTATATGACGGTGCTGTAGATGGTCGGCGACCTCAATTCCGGTCTCTCCTTTCAGTTCTTGAGTTCTGTTCAAGTTCGGTCTCCAGCGTTTCTCCATCCTGCTCGTACAGTTCTCCTGCCGTCGTCCTTTCCCAACACACCCAGCCACACAAACGCATGCATTTTAAGAATGACTTCATGTTGTGCTGTGACTCACTCGGGTCACTTCTAGTTTCCAGACTCACTCAGTGGCCTTTAACCCTGAATATGAGCATGAGCGCTATATGATCAGGGTGTGGTGTGAGCTTATTAGGAGGAGCTCAGTACTGCCAGCTGAGTAGCCAAAACGCTAACAGCGGATAAAAAGTAAGTATATATATTTAGAGTATATATATTTAATATTAATATTATTTAGAAATAATGTAACACTGACTAATAAAGTAAAGGAGCTCAAAGACAACAACAACAATGATAAAAAACTGCTTTAAAAATAGATTTTAAAATGTATATATAAATGTATAAATATATTATAACATCATTTATTTTAATATATGTATATATAAAAGCATAAGTCATTTATACAGCAATCTTTACTACAAAAAATAGATAAATCAGATAAAAATATATATAAATAAATGCAAAAAATTTAATAGATAAAAAAATAAACAATGGCTACTTTTCCTAGCCAGGTCCTGGTATATGGCATAAAGCCTGGGGTTCTGAGCATGGAAGGTAACTGCACCATTGGCTTTTCCACACGGGCACGGTGCAGCACAGAGCACTTACAAACCAGGCTGAGCCTGTTATTCTAAAAATGGTTAGCTAACAGAATTGTTTGTGCTGAAAGATCCTGGGTCTTCATATTGCCATGACTGAAAATGGCAGAGACTTTATTCAATAATCAGCTACAGGCCTCGTACAGCATCGCTACCCCATTTGAGTTGTTCAAGTGGATTCCAGCATTATTTGGTCTTATTTACTCTTTGGCGTGGCTTGAGAGTGGGATTCATACATTACACAAATCTAAGAGGCCAATTTCAGCTTTAGTGAGTTAGCTAGAGTTAGCTACATTAGCCTAGAAATTGAAGTGCAGGACTAAAGAGAGCGAAACTGTTGCATAATTATTATTACGAGATGCTGTGCATGTTCTGGTCCTGATTTAGCAACACGGCAAATGGAAAAGGAAACCGTAACTGGTATAGCGGTCTAGGCATGGTGCGGCCTAAGTAACCTTTTGGCCCTGCAGTGGAACAGAGGCCAATGTTTACTTAACTAAATCCATTAATAATCCATTAAACCAGTTATTTAAGCATTAAATTTTACTACCAACTGAAAGGTTCTTTAATTCGTTCTATGTAGAACTCTTGAAGGCCTTGAAGAACCCATGTCTACCCTGGAAAAGTACCTGACTCAAGCGTGTGCATCAGTTTCATATGAGGAAGATGTGTTTCTGTAATAATTGGGTTAATATAATATCATTTATTCATTCATATATATATATACTTTCCCCCCAGTGTGTTTGGTTTGATGCCCCTGGCCCGTCTGTGAATTGTTTGTGGGCGGTAGGTGGCGCCCCTCCGCCCCGCAGGTGCCTCTCCTGTGCTCTCCTCCTCTTCCCCGCAGGGCTGGAGGCTGAAGCTTCAGCAGCAGCAGCAGCAGCAGCCGGAGAGGGGAGACGGACGACGGGCGGCTGAAAGCAGCAGCAGCAGCAGCAGCAGCAGCACACTGCGGGGGAGGGAGCGCTGCTGAGCTCCCGCTGGACATTTAGCTAGCACTCCTGCTTCTCCTCCAGCACTGTTACATCCGATGCTTCAGCGCCAGCTTTGACACGACATGAGCAGCAGGCACGGAAACCCTCCGGACTGAGAGACAGGACCGAAAGAGTGACCAACCAAGAGGCTGGCTGAACCCTACGGGCTGCCTGGCTGATACACGCCGAGCGTGGCCAGGCGTGAGGCGGCTAGACGCGCCGCTCTACCTCCATCCGGGCGGAGCTCCACTTCCACTTCCAGCCAGCCAGGTGGATTTATAGACACACCGGGTTGCCTTACTTCTTGCTTTCGTAGGACTTGTTCAAAACACCGGTTCGCATCTTTAAGGATGGATCTCACCCCGGTCTCCATCGCCGTCTGCCTGCTGGCCGTGTGCGTGTGCGCGGATAAAGCTAAGAGCTGCACCGAGGTCCGTCACTTCTACAGCGGGAAAGGCTTCACGCTAAACGGGGTACCTAACTCGGAGATATCCGGTAAGAATGACTGGCGGGGGAGGGCGTTTCACTATTTGATTTGATTTATTTATGTGATTAATTTCTCTTTTCATTCACTATAAGTGCTGATTTCACCATCTGACACAATATTAGGTATAGTATCCCATACATTACAGTGTGTATGGCTTTTTAGATCAGTTCCCATACATACATTGTTTGATGCTGCTGCAGCTGAACCTGAAGATGCATAATGTGTATCCCCATGCAGAAGGGGTGGTGGGATGGTTGCTGGGTGGGTGTGGGAGGGGAAGGGTGTGTGTGTGTGTGTGTGTGTGTGGGGGGGGGGGGGGGGTCCCAGACAAAAGGCTTCCAGAGCACAATGAGCAAGTGTGGATAGGGATGACCTTTATGATGTGTATCAGGATTGATTTTGGCATGGCAAATGTCATCGGCACTACTTTTCCTTTTGAATTCGGTCAGATAATGAGCAGGAAGACTGTCTGGATGATCAGTGTCTGGAGTCTTTGTTGCCGAGGAGTTGTTCTAGCCCACGTATTCACGCCCCGTGGAGATAGAAACCGGCTGGATCGATGCTGTCCATCCTTTTGTTGTTTATTCTAGGCCCCTCGCACCGGCACGGGACAGCAGAACCCCGCTCTCTGCAGCTCCTGTCAGTATGGCAAGTGATACGTGGTGCTAATATAGTGACTACTTGATCATGCGTGTTGTGATGAGGCAGGTGAGACAGATGAAGCTGCAGTGTTGGCAAGCCCACTTGTTATGACAACGGCAGCGACTCTCTTCAGACTGCTGGAAAGTGTGCAGGAGAAGTTCTGGCAGGTGCAGTGGAGGACTGCCTGTCGGCTCCTGCTCTGGAAGTCTGATCCAGGCAAGATCGGTCCCTGCCAATCACCATGACAAAGCCCACCTCTGTGATAACACTGATGGCAGGTAATAAACTGATAACAGCCCATAATTCTCTCACTGTAAACACGATACAGCCTATAATGCACTGACACAAACCAGCTGCTCCCACTAGCTTTGTTTTGGAGGGAGCGGGTCGGGTTGTTCTGTGTCTGATAAGCCGTGATAAATGATCGCAGATGTGCGTGCATGCCTGCGCCTGCGCCTGTGCTCGCAAATAACACACACACACTCACACACACTCTCACACACACACACACACATACGCTTGAATACAATGCATTGCAGACATGTGGCATCACCTGCTTTTGTTGGATTACAGTATTAAGTAGCAATAAGACATTAATTAACCCTGTAATCCAGCAGTGCTCCTTAACAGGCCTTGACTGGGATTTCAAAAGAAAGGGCCCATATGATGGAAAACTGAGCGCGTCCCACTTCTTTTGGGATGTAATAGAGTTAGACAACTTGTAAACACCGGGAAAGCTCGCACAGCCCGTCCCTCCTTCTATATGTGGGAACTAAGCTGCAAAATTGATGGTGATGGTTTTGTGGTCACATAAAACAGCTCATGTCAGGGTGTCGTGCTCTTCAGCTGGAATCACTGGTGTTCAATTCAATTTTTTTTACTGCACATTGCTTTTTTAGTGAGTCAATTCAGCCAATCAGAACTGAGCTCATTTGCATATCGCTCTCCTAAAGGGACAGTAACAAAAAGAGGTAAATATATATTAGATTTGGGACAATGCTAGCAATAGTGGAACCCCTTTTAGGTGCTATATTAGGTGGCTCTGTTAGATTTGTCCTGGATATGGAGACCAATTCAACCGTTCTAATGGTTCTCGGAGATGTTGTTTTTCTCTTTTCGTTAAAGAGCCCTTGAAAAACTCATTTTGGCTAAACACACGCATACAGATGTCTTAGGTGGATTTATGAAATGTAAATAAAATACAAGAAAATGTGAGATATGAGACCTTTAAGCCACAGGAGAACGTAAATATGCAATTCCCTACTGAATGTAAATAGTAATATACATATTTTAATGTTATACTTAGTATATATAACCATACAGTGTGAATAATGCTATGCATTTATATATTTATGCTATATTAATGCTCTGTGTATACCATACATTATACACCACTCTTCCTTATCCATCTCAGTATCCACAGTCTTGGTCATTCCTACCACACTGCAGTACATAACTGTATTTAATCCATATACTAGCCATACAGGCTGTACTGTACACTTCAACCACACACACACACACACATACACACACTAACACACACACCTGCATCTCAGCATTCCCAGCCTTCATCCCTCGTAACACCTTGCCTCCCGATTCCTAATGGTTTTATATTGGCACCCCACGCTGGCTCCCTCAGCAGTGTGGGGGGTTATGAGTTGATGGCATAGAGCCTGTTTTCAAGGTCACCACGTGCCGTTTCAATGACACACTCACGCACACAAAGAGAGGGGAAGCCAAGGCAGGGCTCCACACGCCACCCACCCGTGCCTAAATCATTCAAGGCCACCGTCATGTTTTATTCATTCACTAAACAAGGCGCGAGCTTCTGCGGGGAAACACAGAAGTGTTCGGCTTTAAAAAGACGTTTCATGGGCATAGCGCTCCTTTTCTTCGCTTTATGCCTGCTGTGTTTATGCAAATTACAGTTTTCCAGAGCGCGTGTGTATGTGTGTGCTTGGTGTGCCAGCAGGGTTGCTACGTTGGGCTATACTTGTCCTAACTGTACATGACTGATATGCTCTGTGCAGTGAGAGAACAGTACATGACGCTTTTACAGTCTGTGTCCTGTTTCCAATATTTTGCCCTATATTCCAACTGCATCCTTTCAGCATATATAAGGGTTTGGTAATGGGCCGATGAGTTCAGGCATGTGTGTTGGAGCAGGATTAGTTGTGTCTGTTACAGAAATGCACAGTGATATGGAAATCTGATTGGAATCGGAAGATACACTATATGGACAAAAGTATTTGGACACCCGTAGACGTTTCTTCTGGAATCAAGGATATTAAAAAAGAGTTGATCCTGCTTTTGTTGGAGTAATTGTCTCAACTGTCCAGGGAGAAAGGAAGGCTTTCTGGTAGATTTTGAAGAAGCATTGCCGTGAGGGTTTGATTTAGGTCAGCATGTTGGATGATCACCAGCCATCCCCAACTCAGTGTTGCTGGGGGGCTTTATATCCATCTTGCCCACGCCTGGCATTAGACATGGTGTCTGTAGGTTAATGTTTATCTGTTCCAGAGAGTCCTATTCTATTGGCAGTACTTCTGTACAGGGACAAGCTGTATGTGTGAGTGTGTGTGTGGGTTTGCACGTGTCAGCAATGTGTGCAACTGAAAGTAGCTGAATGCTTTCATTAGAAGTGGTGTCCACAAACTTTTGGACATGTAGTATAATTGCTTTAAATTGTGTTGCTATTTTTAGGGGAAATTAAACTATTCAGTATATTATTACTAAATAAATAATGTAATTTTATTCATTTTATCACTTTAATAATAACTTATAGCAATTTTATCTAGAATTTGTTATAGCAATTTTATATTTTATAGAAATGGAAGTATAGTATAGCTCACCAATTAGCATGGTGAGCTCAGGCTATGAGAAGATTTTCAGTAATCTCTGATAGACTTGCTCATGTGGTTTCGGATGCTGTAGTAGCTAATGTTTGCTCATATCGTTAGTGATGAGTACTGGGCTGGGTCAAATCTAGCCTGAAATACTGTGTGATGCTGTGTGATGTGATGAGCATGATAGCATGGCACTAGTATCATAATGTAGATGCTAATGTTAAATGAGAAGCTTCATTTAAAAACAGCTCTATATTTTTAAAGAAGAAATATCAGACTGGTAAACTATATGGACAAAAGTATTGGGACACACCTCTTAATCACTGATTTTAGGTGTCTGATTCAGTCTCATTGCCACCACATGTAAAAAATCAAGCCCCTAGCCATGCAGTCTGCCTGTCTTACACACAAGTCAGCTGGTGAAATTTAGACCTTCCCTCCTACATCTTTCTCCATCAGCTGTGAGTGGTATCATTATTGAACAGTGGAAGCGCTTAGGAGGAACCACAGAGAGCATCTCAGTGTCCACCGAGTGTCCGACCTCGTAAAGTTACAGAGCGGGGTCAGGGCCGAGTGCTGAGCTCAGAGCATATTGCAGAAAAGTCTCAATAACTGCAGAGCTCCAGACCTGCTTCTGTTAGAGCTGCAAAGGGGGGGCCGGGTCCACATAAATGCCTATGGGATATCAAATAAAAGCTCCGGTAGGTGGAATGTCTAGGTGTCCCAATACTTCCACATAGTGTCAGTCAGCATTGGAATGATACGATTTAGGCATTATTTTTGTTTTGTCGTAGTGGAATCACAAGTCTTCCTGAATCTCAATAGATGAATGTTTGACTCCTCCCCATTTGTCTTCTTATAGGTGTTTAAGGAAAAGTAGGTGATGAGTAAAGGTGTGTAAAGGTCAGAGAGAAACTGGAGCTGAATGGCTGTGTCTGAAATTACCAGAGCGACTAAAGTATCAGTCGTCTTTAAACGCAGAGGCCCTGTATTGTTCAGGCGGAGAATCAGTGACACTTAGAGCCCCGCGGTGACACGAAACAAAGACCAGATCACATTGCAGATGAGTATACCATGTGGAGGCAGTTGGGAGGTGTGTGTGAGACATAAAGACACTTTGTAAAGGTCTATATGATATATATAGCACATGTATTAGTACATATAAGATATAAGAAGTTATTATTCAAATGTACACCACAGTACTAATATTTGGATTAATATATAAGAATATATATAATAAATAATATATATAATAATATTTAAATATATATATAATATATATATTATAATTTGTACTAATATTTGAACTAATATCTGAACTTTTAGAGCATTCAGATATCATTATGGTAAAATAACCTCGACTGCCAATCACAGGGTTCATGTCTGGGCAGGCTCTCCACTAGTCTTTCACATTGCTGTTGGAACGTTATGCCATTCATAGTCAAATTCAGCGAACTCAGCTTTGATGGAATAAAACGGCTGTTAGACAAGTAGAGATGCACATTAAAGAGAAAAAATTAAGTGGTCTATTAAATTTTTCCAGAGCTGCTTATATAGATATATAGATATATAGTCATATAGCAGAATGTACAGTGTCACATTTACATTCTTACACCATACACATTATGCTACAACTTGCTTGATACTAAATATCTACCATCTACCAAAAATATCTGCCCAATATAATTTTCCTTTACCTAATTTACTCTTCTACACACAGAACTCATTATTAAAATCACATGTTGAATTATTATGTAATGATATCTGAAGAAGAAGTCTGTTTTTTTAAATATTGCAATATCGCAAAACTTCAAAAATATCACAATTTCATTTTTTTATAGGGCATATGTAGTCCCTTATTAGTCCATACACTTGTTTGATCCACGTCTGAATTCATGAATTTGTGCACATTTCAAACACTGAATGACATCAAATCTTAAACCAAATCTTAAATCTGTGAACGTGAAGAACCTTAATGATGCTCTTCAGTCTTATATCTCTTTTATGAAAATGGCTTTTTTTGGAACCAAAAAATGGTTCTTCAGGGGCATCACTCAAAGAACCCTTTGTATTGCCTTTATTCTCAAAAGTGAATGTGTAGATATGTTATTTATTGTTTATTGAGATTAATAAAATAAAAAAAAGATATATATAAAAATTCAACACCCAATATATGTCCACATCTACACTACCGCCACCATGCTTCACAGCTGGTTTGAGGATCTGACTTCTAAAGCAGTCTTTTTGTCAGATATTACAAGGTCCATTCCAACCCAAAAAGCTCCACTTTAGATTCACATGTCCAGATGGGTCTGTTCACACCTGCCATTAACATGCGTTTGGATCTACTTTGGATCTACTTTGGATCTGCTTTGCCCAGATTCTGTTTACACTTGTCTTTAAAACGTGCTCTTAGTGTGACCAGATGAGATCGGATTTTACTGTCCCGCCATTTCTGCTTTATTTCCCATAGACTTCCTGTTTCTCTTCCGAACTGTCCTGCTCCGGGAGACTGTGAGCAGTTTAGAGGAACGGTGGGTGTTCTTCTACAGCATCGTGGAACAGTAGGGGGTTCTCGTATCCCTGAAACCGCTCAGTCAGAAAATACGACTGTTTAACTGCAAGGCAGAAACTCTGTAATACTGCTCTCACCACCTACAGCGCGAAAGTGCACACTGGTTTTTCAGCAGATGTATTTCCGCTTGCCTGACGGAATCCGATCACAGATAACACGTGTTAGATTGGACTTAAAACACTTACATTTGTACGAGATCCGTGTCTGAGAACCTTCTGAACGTGGTTTGAGAGATCCGATCATTATGCATCTTGGGGGTGTTTACTTTACACCTGGCTGTTCATGTGGGCGAGTGAAATCCGATCCGCGATCTGATCACCAAAACCGCTGTTAATGGCAAGTGTAGAGATTCATGTAGGTGTCTCTTGGTGAATTTGACTGAACATTTATGTTGGTTTGAGTGAGTGGCCTTTCTGCTGTGCTGAACCAAATTTTGCCAAGTGCTTTTTTGGATGTCCAAGTCATGAAAACAGAGAAGAATCAGAATCTGATTTATTGGCCAAGTATGTTCACAGTATACTAACAACATACAGCTACATATAATTTACAGACAATACACAATATACAGAGAACAGTAGTGTACACTGTATTTCTATACAGTGTGTTTTACAGTGTTATTCACAGAACAGCGGTAATTAACAATATACAGATTAAATATTACTGTGTGTAACCACAGCAGAATTAATAATGGTGCAATAATGCAGTAACTGTAGGATAAGTATATAATAATAATAGTTTATCAGTATTATCTATGGCCTAAAGCTGTTGAGGATGGTGATCAGCTGTTGAGGATGTTGATGGTCTGAGGGTAAAACCTGTTCCTGTGTCTTAGTGGACATAGTTCTGTAGCGTCTGCCAGACAAGAGCAGCTGAAAGTTGTTGTGACCAGGGTGCGAGGAGTCAGTAATGCTTTTCTCTGCCCGTTTTCTTTGGTTCTCAAGCAGTACAAGTCCAGAATGGAGGGCAGAGAAGCACCGGTGATTCTCTCAGCTGAATGCTGTCATTAGGTTCTTTCTCATTCTCTGGAATGAATTTAGGCCTTGCTCTTAGAAAGATCTACTCCCAAGAAGACTGGCTACAGCTCCGAACCTCGTCTATTTGAACACTACAGCTCTGATTGTAGTTCAGAGAAGCCTGAGAGCCTCGGGAATGGCTTTTCTTCTCTGTTGCATTATGGGCCTGACTGGGCCAAGCTTTAAATTGATTTAAAGGACTAAAGTTAGATTGGACTTCTGGTACAAATCCGGGCTGGCCGTTAACTAAAGCTCTCAATGTTGTTTCTGATCGCTGGATCTAATTAACCATTCAATTTAGTTGCTTCAGTGTGTGTGTGTGTGTGTGTGTGTGTCTGTTTGTTTGTGTGTTTGTGGGAGAGAGGCATGTTTGTGTCTTCTTCACGAGCTGTTCCCAGTTCCTACAGCCCTTTTTGGCTCATGCCAGTGTGTGTACACACCCATATCCCTGTGTGAAGTGTGTGTGAAGTTGAAGTGTAGAGGGCACACCCAGTCATCTTTCCACACACACACACACACACACACACGGCTCATCACTGCACCACACTGATCAGACCCAGATTTGCTCTGACGGGGGACGAGTCTGAACTCAAGGCCTCCATGTTTGACACCACTGGCCCTCAGTGCCGGCCTGACGGAGCTGGAACTCTGTCCTGTTATTAATGCCTCTACTCCGGTTTCAGAGATGCAGGCTTTCCTTCCAGCAGTGTTAATCTGTTTCTGTGAGATTAATACGCAAGATGTACAAATGAATCCTAATTAGCGGCTGGTTTTAGTAGTTCGTTATCGATGTGCTCGTTTCCTGATGATTGATGGTGTAATTAGAGCCAAATTAATAACAAACGTGGAGCAGAAAGCAGAAAGTAGCAAATTCTTTTAATTTAGCACAGAGCAGAAACAGGGGCTTAAACATCCTCAACACCTTCAGTACCCTCAACACCAACACCCTCAACACCAACACCCTCAACACCAACACCCTTAACATCTACAACACCAACAACCTCAACACCAACACCCTCAACATCCACAACACCCTCAACACCAACACCCTTAACATCTACAACACCAACAACCTCAACACCAACACCCTCAACATCCACAACACCCTTAACATCTACAACACCAACAACCTCAACACCAACACCCTCAACATCCACAACATCCTCAACATCCACAACACCCTCAACATCCACAACACTCAACATCCACAACACCCTCAACACCCTCAACATCCACAACACCCTTGACATTCACAACACTAACAACCTCAACTTCCACAACACCCTCAACACCCTCAACATCAACACTCTCAACATTCACAACACCCTCAACCACCACAACACCCTCAACCACCACAACACTCTCAAACTCAACAACTCCCTTAACATCCACAACACTCAACATCCACAACATCCACAACACTCAACATCCACAACACCCTCAACATCCACAACACTCAACATCCACAACATCCACAACATCCACAACACCCTTAACATCCACAACACTCTTTAACACCTTCAAAACCCTCAACACCAACAACCTCAGCACCTTCAACACTCTTAACAACCGCAATACTCCAACACCAACACCCTCAGTACCCCTACACCAACACCATCAACACCTTCAATACCCCCAACAACCAACACACTCAGTACCCCTACACCAACACCACCAACACCCTCAACACCAACAACCTCGGTACCCTAACACCAACTCCCTCAGCACCTTCAATACCCTTAATGACCCCTAAAACCCTCAGCACCTTCAATACCCTCAACACTCACATCAGTAAACCAATACCAACACTCTCAACACCTTAAACACATTCAACTTCAACACCAACAACCTCAACAACACACCCAACACCTTCAATAATGTTGAGGATGTTGAAGGTGTTGGTGTTGAGGGTCTTGAAGACCCCAACACTCTCAACACAAAAACACCTTGCTTTATCTCTCTCTCTCTCTCTCTCTCTCTCTCTCTCTCTCTCTCTGTCTCGGTCTCGGTCTCTCTCCCCCTAATTTTTGTGCTCTGTCCCTCTCCCTTATCTCATGCTCTAGTTCTCTCGTTCTCCTTCTCTCTCTCTCTTTACATCTCTCTCTCTCTCTCTCTCTCTCTCATGCTCTCTCACCCCGTCTCTCTCTTCTGCTTGACTGGACTCTGCCATGCGCCATCCTCACCCTGTCCTGAGCTGCACCAGATCATCTTCAGTCAGTTTCACACACACTCACACACACACACACTTACACAAGTGCACTATGAAGCTCAACAGAGCCCGTAAATAAACACAAACACCCTGCCACACACACACACACACACACACACTTTAATATCAGGAGTAATTCAGGTAGTTCTGGCGTTCCTGCCGCTCACTGCTGTTATTCTCTCTTATTGAATTAGGCATCCGTCTGCGTTCAGCTCTAAACAGGCCGACTCTGAGATTAATGACCAAGATACAGTTCTGCTGCCGCGGTTACAGCCGGAGCGCTTTCCTCCGGATCCGGGGCCTAATTGTTGTTCCATTTGTAATCAGTCCACTGCAGCCGCCGACAAGTGTTCATCACGCCGCGCTGAGCGCTGAGCTGCTAACTGGAGTGTTGTGAATAATTCACAGCAGCACCGTGCGCTCCTCCAGCCACTTTGCTCTGTCAATATTAATTGCGCTTTTCCCGCCAGCCAGTTCTCTGCCAGGCTACCGCGCCACCGAGACTCCGGCCAGGGGAGAGACAGTGAGTTATGAAGACGGAAGCGTGATTATTAGCGCTGTCAGGGCCGTGGCAGCATCTCTATTCGCTCTGAGCCTAAAGGAACATGGAGGCACAGAGGAGGTTCTGGATGGGGCTCAACCTAGCTGTGAGGACTGGGTTATGCAGTGCAGCAGACTTTTGCATTACCTCTGCTGAACACACACACACACACACACACATAAACACACACACATAAACATTAAGCATTAAAAGCATCTGTCTAACATAGTGTAGGTCGCCCCCTTGGGCCACCATGATATCCCTGGCGGCCTATCAAGGCATGGACTCCACAAGTCCTGCTGTGGTGTTTGGACACCCTCAGCCGTTTGCAACAGATCCTATTGAAGTCCTGTGATGTTGTGAGCATCAATAAGCCTTGGGTACCCATGACCCTTGTCCATCCTTGGAGCACTTTCGGTAGGTAATGACCACTGCATACCAGGAACACCCCTGATGTTCTGGAGATCTTCTCCAGACCCAGTCGTCTAGCCATTACATTATCTTCACATCACGGTGCCTCAGATTTGCATGCCTGACCGCTACCTGGTTTTAATGTTATGGCTGATTGGTGTATCATGTTAAATATGCCGCTAGATTTGGACGAGAAGTCTCCACATCTTAAGGGTTAAGACACCCATCATTTGAGAGATGGCACGATACCACCCGACCTTCGCAGCACCACTACAGGTAGCGTCCAGCAGCGGGCAAGGGCGAGGCCTCGGTGTGTGCGTACCTTCTTCTGTCCTTTTGGAAAAGCATCCCAGATGGCTCCTCATGAAGCTGCTTGAGAGAATGCCAAGAGCGTGTAAAGCTGAATTAAGACACAGGAGGGCTACTTTAGAGGAGCTACAGTAGAAGATGGGGTTCCACGTTTTACATTTTTTGCTCTATGGTCAAATTATTTAAATATTCATGCTAGTAAACTACATAACACAGTCATATCAGAATATAATGACCACTCCTGGCCCATAATTCTATCAGCTCCACTGACCATAAAGCAGCACTGTGTAGATCTAAGTCCAGACTGTGTCCATCTGTTTCTCTGCAGACTCTTATTTATCAGCCTCCATCCACCCTGTTTGTTCCTCATTGCTCAGGACCCCACAGGACTGACCACTGCAGAGCAGACTGTAGTGTTTGGGTGGTGGGTCAGCATTCTCAGCAGTCAAACTGACTGACATGGTGGTGGCGAGTGTGCAGTGCTGCTGGAGTGTTTAAACACTCACTGTCCACTCTATTACACTCCTGTGCAGTTGGTCCACCGGACAATAGCCGGGTCAGGCTATTGCCGCAGTTTTCACCTCTCCACCACTCCTGATTCAGCTCTTCAGGTAGGAAAAAGACCTTTTGAGGTTGCTTGGGTCAAGCATGGCTGGACGTTAGTACGGTGGCCGCATATACCCTGCTGTGTCCTGATGCAGGGTCAGCCCGAGGCTGCTAATATCAGATCATCCCTCTCTGACTCTGGTAATGAAGTAAGCGCCTGGAGAAGGAGTGAATTAGCCGCTCCTGAGCACCTCCTCGTTAACCTGCGCCATGTAATTGGATCTAATGAAAGAAAGGACTGTCAGAATGCATTAAGCGAAAGTGAGAGTGAGTTCACTGCGGCGCTACAGCCCTGCTGGCCAGAGATTACAGCGCTAATCTGACCCGATGCGTCCACTGCTTTAGGTCACGTTCGGCACGTCTGGGTTGTAACCGACAGGCGTTAACATCTGCTGAATGGAAAGCGGAGGCCCAAGAAAAGAGCTGTGATATATACCAAATGGACAAAAGTATTGGGACACCTGCTCATTTATTGTTTCTTCTGAGATCAAGGGTTTTAAAAAGAGTTGATCCTGCTTTTGTTGGAGTTACTGTCTCTACTGTCCAGGGAGGAAGGATTTCTACTAGACTTTGGAGAAGCATTGCTGTGAGGATTTGATTGCATTCAGCAAAAGACGGAGAACAACCATGTAGAGCAGCCATAACATTAAAACCACCTACCTAATACTGTGTAGGCCCCCCTTGTGCCACCATAATAGCTCTGACCCTTCAAAGAATGGACTCAACAAGACCTCTGAAGGTGTCCTTGAGTATCTGGCAGCAAGAATAACATTAGCAGCAGATCTTTTATATCCTGAAAGGTGTGAGGTGAGGCGTCCATGAGCATCAGTGAATGCCTTGGGGACCCATGACCCTGTCGCTGGTTCACCGGAGCATGTTGAGTAGGCACTGACCACTGCATACCGGGAATACTCCCCAAGACCTGCCTGATGTTCTGGAGATGTTCTGACCCAGTTGTTGGTACATTCGTACATCTGCTTATTATTTGTCCTGATTCAACACCTCTGGAACCATATCATTAGTGTTATTCACTTCACCTGGCTTTAGTGGTTTTAATGTTATGGCTATGTTATGTCGTCGTGTCTTCTTATTCCTACGAGAGCACTGTGTCATGCTCTCATAAATGGGCCATTGTTTTTCTCAAGCACACACACTTCGGTTCAAACACACTCTCAGGGCCACACACACACCCACACCCACGCAGGTCTACCCACAGAGCCAGCGGGAGTCAGGCTAAGACGCTGCGTGACTGCAGAGAGATTAGCAAGCCTTACAGGCGCAAATACTCTGGGAGTAATCCAGGGAGTCCTAATCCAGATTTCAGGAGCACCAAGCATGGTAATTTAAACCGGGCTCAGTAACCTTGTGTGTGTGTGTGTGTGTGTGTGTGAACCTGACTTTATATCAATATAACAATTTTGTTGTCCTATTGTGAGCTGCAATCGGAGCCCTTATCCAATCAGAAGGTCGTAATCTGCACACTGCAGTAAGCATGTAGACAGCCTGACTGATAGGGTGATTGATTGGATTTGGGGTAAACTGTCTAAATTTGATGTCATTAGCTTTAACAAGCCCATTTACTAACCAGTTACACTATATGTCCAAATATTTGTGGACACCCCTTTAAAAAGAATATATTCAACAACCTTAAGCTGCACCCATTGCTGACACTGCTTGAGAAGTACGTATTGCCAATAGAATAGGACTCTCTGGAGCAGATAAGATAGATAAGACCTATTGGCACCATGCTGCCTAATGCTAGGCGTGGGCTAGAGGGGTATAAGTAGCCCCCCAGTAGCACTAAGGAGCTGTGGAGCAGTGGAAGAACTGTGCTTTTGGGATACTGAGTTGGGGATCTGGAGATGATGAGGTGGGGTGGTGGTGATCATTATTCAACATCCTGACCTCACTAATGCACTTGTCGCTGAATGCAATCAAATCCTCACAGCAGTGCCTCTTCAAAATCTAGTAGAAAGCCTTCCTTCTTTCCTGGACAGTAGAGACAGTTACTCCAACAAAAGCAGGATTGACTCTAGTCAATGCTTTCTCTAGTGGGCGGGGCTTATGTAAATATTAAAATCAGGACTGTGATGTAACAGTTTTAGGGTTTCGGAATTGGCCTGTTTTGCATCTGCTGGATGTTCTTTCGAAAGGAGGATCAGCAGAGTTTGAGGAGGAGGTTTGACTCTGATTGTTCAACCCTGCCATGATAGGAGATGATGGGGCGTCCTTAAGGGTACGCATCGTATAACCAGTAGGAAAACCAGTGGTGCCAGGCCGAAGCAGGGATCACAGTAAGGCTGTATTTATCTGTAGTTGTTGAGTTTTGCCTGGTTGTAGTGATCACTGGAAGTCCGCAGCTGCAGTGCTTCAGTTCCAGGGTATTTCTTTCTATGAGCTTCTTCATAGGTTTGCCAGCACTAACGTGAGCAGAGGGTGATGGTTCTTCACCCGGCTATTAACGTCCACCGCTTTGATTGATGAAATATGCGCCGATGCGTCAGTGAGTCAGTGACAGATAATCATCCCCCTTTGCTTAATTTAAAAGCCTGAGTAAGCAGATCCAGTCTCCCTGTGCCTCCCTACCTCCCTCCCTCTCTCTCTCTCTCTCTCTCTCTCTCTCTCTCTCTGGCTCACTAGTAGCTGTGAGAGCTCAAAGCCTGGGGATTTACCTCACCGCTGCCAAGATCCTGCTCTCTCTCTCTCTCTCCCTCTCTTATTATCTACAGCCCTGACCAGGCCCCGCCCCCTCCCCCCATAGCAACATCTGTACGTGCTGCTTGGGCCGAATATTTAAAAGCCAACAGACTAAAAATACAGCGCTGGATCTCAAAGAGGCTGTGAAGTAAGTAGACAGGAGCTCTTGTGGTCTGCTCCTTTTCTCCTGCACTCGAACCCACCCAGACACACACACACACACACACATACATTCACACACATCTACATTTAAACACACACTTAAACAGACATATGCCCTCGCCCCCGGGCAGGCAGGGTTGAGCCTTAAGTAGTGGCATATTTTTATCCCTGTGGAAACCTAGAAATGCCCCAATCAGAGTGCTGGGTTGCTTTCCTGGGTACCGTCTGCCATTAGCAAAGCACAGCGTTCACTTTAGAGCTCATTCATTTTACAGTCTGCAAGTCAGATTACATTTACATGTAAACATAGCAGCGAGCAACGGCAATCGCAAGGGGTCCAAGCACTTTTTAAAAATGAGGTTCAGGAATTTTGATTCGTTTGATTAGTTGGATTCTACACGAGCATCTACAAAGAGTGCAAATCATACTCTATCTGCATCTGTACCGATACTGGCACCCAATACAGTATTCTTAACAGTTATAGAGAACATCAGTACTGCCAATAGTGGCTGACCCGAAAATGCTGTTGAATAAAAACAATCTGTACAAACCAGATGAAACTGTACGTTCTGCATGATTGCTTGAACAAAAATAGACAGATAGATAGTTTTTAAGTTTGAACAAGTTAAAAGGCACATACTGAGGCCTAGTCCCTTTATATATAGACATGTACTTGAGTGTACTTGAGGTTAATGTGCCATAGAATTGATTTGTTCAGTATTTAAGTTGTTGTTCACTGCATAAATAATTAGGACTGGGCGATATGGTAAAAATACTAGACTTGTTTTGCGATACACAATATTTATTACAATAAATGTAATTCAGATCTATTCAGATCCTCTTCCGTACTGAATACAGTGATTTATACATCTGCTGCTCTTCATCTAATGAACCCAGTCTAATTACACTGTTAGTAATGAAACCTGCAGCTGATCAGTGTTTATTAAGCTTATTATTATAAGTCTCCTCCATATGCTTAGAAAAGCTTACTGTTACCACCATAACTACATTTATCATGATATGATAAAATATTGTCATATTGCTCAGCTCTGTAAATAATAAATATGTGGTTTTTGGTTGGGGAGATGGATGGTGGGTTCGTGGAAACAAACAATCAACAAACAAACAATGTGCTCCGGTCCGACTGGCTGGTTTACGGCACTGCAGCTGCTCACAGGAGCTAAGTAGCATAGTCTAGTCTTACAGTTTATCTAGGCCCTGTAGAGAGGTATTGCCAATAGAATTGTACCCTCTGGATCAGATAAACAGATTGCAACCATGCTGTCTAATGCCAGGTGTCGGGTAGAGGGGTATAAAGCCCCCCAGCATTGAGCTGTGGAGCAGTGGAGGAATTGTGTTCTCTGAAATGATGATGATGATGGTGCTCCATCCAGTACTTTTGGGATGAGCTTTGGAGTGGGGGATGCGGAGGGGTGGTGATCATCTAACCACCATCTTGACTAATCCTCCCTAAACAAATGCAATAAAATCTCAGTCAATGCTTCTCCAAAATCTAGTAGAAAGTCTTCTTCCCTGGACAGTAGAGAAGGTTACACCAACAAAAGAAGGATCAACGATTTTAATACCCTTGATTTTTGAAGAAAAACGGTGAATAAGCAGGTGTCCCAATACTTTTGTCCATTAATTTTTTCCCTATTTCTAGGAGATTACCAAGTGGTTAGAATAGATAGAGTTGGTAAAAGTATGGGTACTTGGTATCGGCTGACCCTGGAGGACTGAGGTATCGATGTCAGAAGGAGAAAAGTGGTATCGGTGCATCCCAAGTTAAAATCGTAGAGTAGCTGTGCTGCCTTGGCGTACATTTAGCACATGTTGAGTTTTGTAACTCTGTCTCCCAAAGTGAGAAAATGCTGTTCATTTCAGTTCAAATAAAATAACTCAAAGCTAAATCATGGGTCTATCTCAAGTCTATGAGATCCACCCCAGCGTTCACACGTCTGCACAGGGGGCTCATTATAGACATGTGGAAGTGAGTTTGCTGAGAGTCTGAGAGATGATACACGAGTTACACCAAGACTTAGTGTTTTTATGACGCCACCCTTTAGCTAGCAGCCCCGCTACGGAGCTGTCAGCGAGACTGAACCAGCGCTGGAGGAACAAAGTGTTCATTTGCTTCCTTTGTGTTATTTTTCGTTCAGGTTAGTGGTGCCGTCTCCGCTCCGGCAGGGACTGTTGAGACGTCTCTAGATGTGGGGAAGAGAGGCTGCTGAAAGATGCTGCGTGGAATTTGCTTTCTGATGTTTCGTGTTCGCTGCGGCGTCTGTCAGCTATGTTGACATCTGAGTCAGTGTAATTGTCAGCCAGAACAGAAGTGCATATTTTCTCTCCAGCCCTGTTATGCTTACATTCACACACCGAAGCGCTGCTAGCGGGGCAGCGGGGTCGCCCCATTTGCATCCAGAACCGGCTTGTCACGGAGCTGCTGTTAATGCCTTCATTCCCGGATCAGAGCGGCTCATTAGATATCCCTGTTAGAGCCTTCTTTACATTTCCCATTTCCTTGCTGTCTGTCTGTCTGTCTCTCTGTTCCCACAGGCCATAAAGCAGAAGATATACATGTGGTAGTAGGCCATGTGCATGCTTAATCACACCCAGGCCTGGGCTATTTTAACTGACGACTTATCACCAAACCTCTCCCACACACACAGTCTCATTTGTGAGTCAGTGGGAGTCTGCATGACCAAAGGCGCTTTGGCCAACTCGTTAATTTCCCGATGAAGGGGCTGGCTTCCGAAAACAGCCCCAGAATTCAATTAGAAGGTGCTTTAGCAGCGTTTTATGGGGCGTGCCAGTTCACGATCTGCTGCCGTGTCTATTAGCGCATAAAGCAACAGGCCGCCGGTCGCCTTTGCGGAGACTTCAGAGGAAGCCCTGGTTCAGGGGTCAGGGGTCTGGGACCTGGGACAGCGGGACGCCTAAGATGGACAAGGGGCAGACGAAAAGAAAGAGAGAGAGAGAGAGGGACAGAGACAGTCGCGGGGGGTGATGGAGCACTAATAGGCAGGAAAGGAGGTGATGGAAAGGTCACTGTTAAATGAAATGGTGATATAGAGGCAGGAAGGCGAAGTGAGGGCGACTGAAGATGGAAGGAAATTAGGGCCATATATAAATATGGACAAAAGTATTGGGACACCTGCTCATCTATTGTTTCTTACGACATTAGAGTCGTAATAAGTCTGTATCTACTGTCCAGGGAAGACCTCACCATCCCTAACTCCCCAACCCATCCCAAAAGTACTAGATGGAGCTCCACCACCATCATTCCAGAGAACACAGTTCTTCTTCCGCTGCTCCACAGCTCCTAAATGCTGCTGGGGGGCTTTATACCCCTCTAGCCCACGCCTGGCATTAGGCAGCATGGTGCCAATAGGTTCATGTTTACTGTCTGCTCCAGAGAGAGTTCTATTCTATTGGCAGTACTTCTCTACAGGGACTAGACAAGCTGTGTGCGTGTGCATTTGAGCTGAATGCATTCATTAGAAAGGCTGTCCACAAACTATACTAAAAGTATAGTGGACATATAGACATATAAGGCCTAGTCTTGGACTACAGAGCATTCTGAATGGTGATTCCCTATTGAAATTAAAATTTAGTCTAGGGCTAGACCAGTCCATAGTGTACAACTGATAATCATCAGATTAGCCAATACTACTAGAGCTTACTGTAGTTGCTCTACCTTGTGTAGTATAGTGGATAACACCACCGGTCTGAATACGAAAGCTTGTGGTTCGGTAGGGGTAAAACGTCTAACTTTACCACTAAGAATCCTTGAGCGCTGCACTTAAACTGCAGGTTGCTCTAGATAAGAGTGTCCCTCTAAATGTGTCTTCATGGTCATATTAAATTCTGTCCTGTAATTATATAATCTACATGTTTAGCTCTAAAAAATCAGAGTCAACAAAAACTGCCATTCCAGGCTGGGCCCTTAAGACAGCCGAGACCCTCAAAAAGCTGTGGGCTGTTTGCTTTAACTTTGTGAAAATTGTGGCATATGGGGGACACATTGAGCTTCTTGCTGCCTCTCTCTCTCTCTGTAATTCCATCATTCTGTCTCTCCCAGCCTCCCTCCCTCCCAGCGTCTTTCCCCTCCCTAACCTCATTTCCCACGTTAGCCTGACAGAGTGGTTCCCACATGCTGGGGGCTGATGCCAGTCAGATGGGGATTATGGTGATATTGTTTTGGGTTCATTAAAGCAGTATATCCTCTTAATTGAGACCAGTGTTTGGGTAAAAGCGGGCCAGTACTATCGACCTCTTATTTGAAAACAAGGCCCGGTGTGGGGATTAGTATTGAACGTGGCCAGACAGCAGACCGTGAGGGCAGTATTTGGGTTTCAGCGAACAGTAAGGGCAGATATGAACTCTAGGATCAGTCTATTAAACTTTTTCTGGAGGAGATTTATATGGATGATGAACTCGTACAGCTTGTCTTGGATGTCATTATTGTCATTTTGGTATAAAATATTCAGCAGGATCAAAGCTGAGTATTGTCTGACTACAAAATTGCAGTTCCTGAAGGGAACACAGGATGGCTGTGCAGCTAATATAGACTCGGCTGCTGCGCAGTCGTTCCTATGACATACAAGAAGGCAATAACCTACAGCCAGTTTCTAAGCTATTGCATATACATGGTCATAGTGTTGCTATGCGGCTGCTAAGTGGTTGCTAGGGTGTTGCTATGGTGTTACTAGGTGGTTACTACGTAGTTGCTAGGTGGTTACTATAGTGTTGCTGTGTGGTTGCTATGGTATCCCAGATGGCTGCTATGAAGTTGTTAAGTGGTTGCTAGGGTGTTGCTATGGTGTTACTAGGTGGTTATTATGTGGTTGGTAGGTGTTTACTATAGTGTTGCTGTGTGGTTGCTATGTCATCCCAGGTGGCTGCTATGAAGTTATTACGTGGTTGCTAGCGTGTTGGTATGGTGTTACTGTGTGGTTGCTATGGTATCCCAGGTGGTTACTTTGGTGTTGCTAAGTGTTGGCTGGGTGGTTGCTATGGTGTTGCTAAGCAGTTGTTAGGTGGTTGCTAAGGTGTTGCTAAGCGGCTGCTCTGGCGTTGCTAAGTGGTCGCTGTGGTATTCCACAGTGGTTGCTGTAGAGAAAATGACTTGGACCGGGCGAGCGACACAGAGAGAGGGAGAAACGTGGAGAGAGACACACACACACAAACAGATATGGAAAGAGAGAGAGAGTACAAAAGAGACAAAGAGAGAGAGAGAGAGAGAGAGTATAAAAGAGACAAAGAGAGAGAGAGAGAGTATAAAAGAGACAAAGAGAGAGAGAGTACAACAGAGAGACAAAGAGAGAGGGGGACACACATAGTGAGACAGACAGAGAAAGACATGGACAGGGCGAGTGAGACAGAAAAACATGGAGAGAGAAAGCGAGAGAGAAAGAGAAAGCGAGAGAGAGAGACAGAAACAGAAAGAGAGAGAGTACAAAGAGAGAGAGAGAGAGAAAATGAGAGAGGCAGAGATAGAGATAGACATGGGCAGGTAGAGCAAGACAGAGAGACAAACATAAAAGGCAGAGAGAGACAGAGACACAGAGAGAGAGAGAGAGTGAGAGAGAGAGAGAGAGAGAGAGGGAGAGAGAGAGAGAGAGAGAAAGTGTGTGAGAGAGACACAGAAAGAGAAAGAATACAAAGAGACAGAGAGAGAGACACAGAAAGAGAATACAAAGAGAGAGAGAGAGAGACACAGAAAGAGAATACAAAGAGAGAGAGAGAGAGAGAATACAAAGAGAGAGAAGAGAGAAAGTGAGAGAGAGACAGAAAGAGAGAGAATACAAAGAGAGAGAGAGAGAAAGTAAGAGAGAGAGACAGAAAGAGAGAATACAAAGAGAGAGAGAGACACAGAAAGAGAATACAAAGAGAGCGAGAGAGAGAGAGAGAAAGTGAGAGAGAGACACAGAAAGAGAGAGAGAGAGAAAGTGAGAGAGACACAGAAAGAGAATACAAAGAGAGCGAGAGAGAGAGAGAGAGAGAGAGAGAGAGAGAGAGAGAGAAAGTGAGAGAGAGACACAGAAAGAGAGAGAATACAAAGAGAGAGAGAGAGAAAGTGAGAGAGAGAGACTATAGGCTGTTTTCTACAATGATGCTTTTTTCTATAGGCCTACTGTCCTGAAAGAGCGCGAGAGAGAGGGGGAACGAGAGAGAGAGGAGAGAGAAAGACACAGGAAAGAGAGAGTACAAAGAGAGAGTGAGAAAGTGAGAGAGAGAGAGACAGTCACAGAATGAAAGAGAAAGAAAGACGACAGAAAGAGAGAGTACAAAGAGAGAGAGAGAGCGAGAGAGAGAGTGAGAAAGTATGTAGAGAGAGAGAGATAGGCTGTTTTTTGACAGTAATGCTACAGTGATACAGATTCTTATGTGGCCTACTGTCCTGAAGAGTGCGAGAGAGAGGGGGAACGTGAGAGAGAGAGGACAGAGAGAGAGAGAGAGAAAGTGAGAGAGAGACACAGAAAGAGAGAGAATACAAAGAGAGAGAGAGAGAAAGTGAGAGAGAGAGACAGTCACAGAAAGAAAGAGAGTAAAAAGAGAGA